>NW_007042369.1:0-4657 GCF_000164805.1 Carlito syrichta
CAGGTAATGCAGAAAATTTCCACCAAAAGAGTCAACATCACCTCCTCAGTGATATCCCAGGGAATCTCCTGAGAGATTTTATTAGTAGTCAATCCTCAAGTAACTGACTTGAAAAGTACTAATCCCACCTTCCATATAAATGAACTCTTTCTATTTACTATTTATAAAGAAACAGAAAGAGTGAAATATAATGCATATTGGATGTGACATTCTGTAGTAACATTTGACATTTCAAGATGCACAGTGTTCTTGTCAGATTTTTTATTTGAAATTGCAGGACACATTCTTATCTGCACAAACTTCAGAGTGTGACTTTATCCCTGAACACACTCTTCTGTAGTCATGAGAATGAGAATCCTGAGGAAGTCCTTGTGATCTGGGGAGAGAATTCTAAGATATTCAGTGAAGGGATAAGTGAGATTTGCTGAATAGTATAGACTTTTGGAGTCAGATTAAAGCTCATAGGAAAGCTAGAACAGAGTCAGTGTCCTTGACAACAAAGTCAATGTCTCATTTATCCTCCGCCTCTTATAAAACTGTGCACATGACTCAGGAGATATCCAGTTTCCCACTTTTCTGCTAATCCATTTTATTTATTTATTTCTATGCCTTATTATCACAGCTCCCTTTCCCAATTTCTACTCTTAATATAGAGAATGTGTTTCTACTGTCTAAATCCCAGTGCTGAGGGTTTTGTCTGCGACTCAGGGATAGCTCAGGCTGTAGTTCCTGCATTGCCTCATAAAGATAATAAGACTTTCTCATTCACTGTTGCCAGGCTCTTCCTGTTGCCCTCCATCCATACATTTATTTGGGAAATGCAAGTCAACATTAATCACCAAGAGAATAACAGTATTTTCCTCAATGTGGGATACTGAAGTAGAACTAATCTCATGCTTCTCACCCTGTCACAGCTTGACATCCTTCACACTTGACTTTAGGAAGAACTGAGAATGGATCCTCCATTGTGCTGTGGGCTTTGTTTGGCAGAGATGTGGAGTCTGACTCAGCATGTCAGGTCAATAGTGTTGGCCATAAGGAAGAATAGACTAGACTTCCTGGGAGAATCTGAGACTGCTGACAATCATAGAGTTTGATTATTTTATGTCTTTCAGGTATTGAATAAGACTCATCCAGATTATCCAGGACAATCTTCCTAATTGAGAGAAAGATTATAGCCAGCTTTAGTAACATCAAATAAGTACCTTCACAGCAGCACATAGATTAGTTTTATTTGAATAATTGAGATATAGCATTGCCAAGTTGACACATACAACTGATTACAGCCGTGGTTATTTTATATTCTATATTCTACACTAGAACCAGGCTTATGTGTAGTTTTGCTGAAATAGTTGATACTATTGGCCTTCTGAGAGGCCCCCTTAATGACTGTCATAAGTTCATGTGTACTTTTTAAGGAATACATCCCTACTTTTGAGAGAATATGCATGAAGAGAGAAATTAGGTTGAGGAAGATATTAATACTTAATGGAAGTTTATCCCTCAGCAAAAAAGACAGAAAGAGGAGAAAGGGTTGAGATGTCCTAGGTTTCTCTGCATCTCCTCTGAATCCTAACTTTGGTTGGTTGGAATAGGTGTGGGCTGGATCTATCAGCCTCCATGGAAGGCAGTAAAGTGACTGGTTACCATCTGGTGGAATAATGCTTTGTATTACAGTTTATCTCTGAAGAACAGGTTCTCCATCTCCAAGGATAACTCCAACAACCAGGTGTTCCTAATCATGAACAATATGGGCCCTGTGGACACAACCACATATTACTGTGCATGGAATACAGAGACACAGCCCAAACTGGATCCTGCAAAAAAACCTAGGCTGTTTCTCAGTTGTTATCCTCCCCTACATCTGTAGAAGAGAAAATTGTAACTATCAAACACTGTGGTTCCCCTTTCCACCCAACTGAATCAAATTCATGCCTTATTTTTTATTCTTCAATAATAAATGGCAAGATCCATGTGAGTGATCCATGCAAGTTTCTACTGCGTCGTGTTTAATAAGTGATCGAGATAAAAGACTCCTGTTACTTAGGTCAGCTGCATCCCTGATATATTGCCACTGGATTCATCGGTTGAATCCCCCCAAGAATAAGAATGAAAATAAGTAAAATGTATGTCTTTATTAAACTTGAAACTAATCTTACAGAACCATACTGGTATATGGAAAAATGAAGAACTGCACAAATGCACACTAAGCATTGTTGTAATGAAGAAGAACTAATATAATTAAAAAGGTGTATTAAAAAATAACCTTATGAAATGATAAAACAGACTGAATGGGTCCTTATTATGGGTATACTTTAAAGGCAGTCCACTAATGAGTTCTGAAGGATTGCATAACGGAGCTGTAGCTGATGGACTTTCATTCCAGAAAAATAAGGACACAGAGAGGCATACATGCCCAAGGTAAGTAGAAAGCCCACATTTGGAAAGGAAATGTGTCTCAGCTTACTATCAGAAACAAATTTCAGTAGATCAGATGAGCTACTTATCAAAACCAATTAAAATACAAATATCAAACATCACATTTCTTATGAATCATCTTTTTCATGCTGGAAAGAAAAACATAATTGTCCATAATTTTAGAAAAACAGTCCCATGGCAAAGTTTAACTATATTATAACAAACAAACAACACTATATCAACAGGATTCAAGGAGTTAGCATGTCAGTACTGTGGAACCACAGAAAAATAAAGACTTTTGTGTACACTGTAAAACATTACACTGTGAACAGTCATATATTAATAATGAAAATGAAATCTTATGACCAAAAAATCTGATAAAATTAAGAGCAAAACTTCATTACACTTTAAAACAGTTTTTCTGCTAAAGTGACTGTCAGCAAAATGAGTAGCAAGCTTCAGAGTTAATTAAATATTAGCAAATCATATAACCACCAAAAACCATGATTTAAGAATATGTAAGAAATCTCAAAAGAAAACAGTAGAAGAAACAATCTATTTTTAAAACAGGAAAAATTTGAACAAACATTCCATTAAAGATGGTAAACAAGTGCTATAAGAAGAATATTGACACAATTTATCAATTTATCAGAAAAATCTATATAAAAACACAAAAAACACTGCTAAATTTTTTTTTAGAATGGCTCAAATAAAAAAGAAACATTGACAATACCAATGGGGAGCATGCCATGCCCTAGAGGCTGCAACTTTTCTAATGGAAATGCAAATGATACAACTGCTGTGGAAAACAATGAAAAGCTTCTCATGAGGTTAAACATGCCCATTACATACGACCTAGAAATCTACTTCTGAGTTGGGCTCTGTGGCTCAGCCTGTAATATCGTGCCTTGAGGGGTGAGGTGAGTGGATTGCATGAGTCCGTGGGTTCAAGACCCACCTGGGCAACTTGTTGAGACCTCATCTCTACAAAAAATAAAAAAAAACTAGCCGGGTGTGGCATTGCACACCTGTAGTTCCAGCTACTTGGAAGGCTGAAGTGGAAGGATCCCTGGAGCCCAGCAGATCGAGGCTGCAGTGACCCCAAGCGGACACTGTACTCCAGTCTGGGTGACAGAGTGAGACTCCAACTCAAGAAAAAAAAAGATATATACTTCTGATGTTTTCCTACAGAAGCTTCAAATTATTTTCAATCACACCTCTGCAAATACTTATAGAAATGTGATACATGCTACAAATTAGAAACAGCCCAAAGACTTTAAAAAGTTCAAAGGATACATAAACTAGGAAAATTGAGTAGAGTTAAATAATTAAAATGGAAATCTATTGATGTGCACACCATTACAGGTAAATCCCCAGACACGATGATGACTAAGAGAAGAAAGGATCCAAGACTACAAGGGGATACCGTCATGGGTAGGACACAGTAACCAGGGATGGACTGAGCTCTCTTTGTCTTCTTTCTGACTATTCCCAGATGTTTTACCCTATTAATTGCAAGAGCAATTTCAATATTTTCAACAGTGCACTGAGATTTATATTGTTACACAAACAAAACCAAACAAACATGGCTCCTTTGAACAAACAGCGTCCCATTTTTGTTTTAAACTCAGGAGAACTCCTTCCAGTAATTTCCTTGCTCAGTTATCCAGCCAACCTGCTGGCCTGCAGGTTAACCTAAATCACAAATGGGTCCATCATCTCGTCCCAATTGCCCTCCACCTTGTGCATATTTATGGGTATATGCAAAATTTACATACGTATAATGTGAAATCGTCACGTCTGGGTTCTTAAAATTTCTACCACCTCAAGCATTTATTATTTATTTGTGTTAAGAACATTTGAAATACTGTCTACGGGCATTTTGAAATTTGAGAATACTATTGTGAACAATATTCACCACACTGTGCATTAAGAATATGGAAAATCAGTGTAAGCAGGTTTTTGACAGATTCTCTTGGGTTTACATGGTACACAATCATATCATCTGCTAAGTCTCAGGATACAAAATAAATGTACAAAAGACAATCACACTTCTCTACACCAATAATAAACAAATAGAAACCCAAATAAAAAACAAATCCATTCACAATAGTCACAAAAAAATGAAATACCTTGTCATCTTCCTAACCAGCGACGTGAAACACCTTTACAATGAAAACTACAAAACACTGCTCAAAGAAATCAAAGTTGACACAAACAAGTGGAAAAATATCCCATG
>NW_007042370.1:0-701 GCF_000164805.1 Carlito syrichta
CCCAAGCTGAAGTTTTATTTAACATGTAAAAGAGATGGTTTCTTGAAAAGGCTGGTGAATAAAACAAAAGGACACAGTGCTCTCCTCTTACAAGCTAGCCAGCCTATCCAAGTACAGGGTAATACACAGCACTTAGAAGTTCTGTAGTACAGGATAATATACAGTACTTAGAAGTTGGTAGAAGTTTGCAGTAGTTTAACATTACAAGGTTATCTGTGCCTAGGTTATGAAGAGCTCCTCAGGGTGTGGTGCTGAGTTCGGGGCTACACCTTCACTGGGTGTGAACAAGAGCTCCTGCTGCTTGGCCACAGCCAGATCCCTTGGGCCCATAGTTCTCAGAGATGGACTCAAGACTTTTCCCACACTTGGCACACCAGAAACAATGTGCCAGGGCTTCCCAGCACCAGTGGTCTCAACAGCATACATGGAATCCCCACACCGGGAACTGTTCTCAGCACCTCTGAACTTTGGGGCAAAATTAGATGTGCTAGGATCTGTTGCAGGCCTGTGAAGCTGAACACTCTCTGGCTGGATGCCCCGCCTCTCAACAGTTTTCATGCTGAGCCTGTTGGCGCCCTGGCAGAAACATAGCCTTTGGACCAGCACTTCGGTCTGAAGCAGCACCTGCAAGAAATCTCCCCACCGAGAATGGCCCCTGGAGTGCTCTCTGAAGTGTTCCTGCAAGCAGCAGCGGTGGAAGC
>NW_007042371.1:0-638 GCF_000164805.1 Carlito syrichta
CTACCTCTAGGCTCAGGCATCAGTCAAACTATTTAACAATACCCCATATCCCAATGTGGCCACATTTTTTCTACTTTGCATGAGCTCTTTTCCTGTAGTGCCTCTCTTCCTAAGGAACTGCTGCTTCCCCCGCTGACAGAGAGTAAAGAAAACTTGGTAAGTAGTAGCAGTTTTTACTATCTTCCTCCAGCTGCCCTAGAGCCAGCAAGGTTCTGCTGAGCTTCCTACACAACCATATATTGGCATTGCCCTTAGCATCTGCCCTTGAGTCAGGCTGAGATGCAAGTGGAACCTGGGAAGAAAGGCAAAAATGTTTCTGCTGCAAGGACCAGAAGCTGGAGTTTACCTAGGGAAGAAGTCTTCTGAAGTAAAAGGTTTAGGTCAGGAGTGCATCACCTGAAATGAGAGGGGTGCAGAACACCATGAGCACTGGGCCATCTGCACTGAACGCTCCAGACAAACATCACAACACAGTTCCCTAGAAGTAAGGCCCAAGTATGCAATACTCAGAAAAAGTCCTCTTTAAAACAAAATGCTGGAATTCTCTAAGAGCTCTTGTTTCTTAGAGTTATCTAATTTGGCACCTGGCTTTGATAGGTAGGAAGGATCTATACATTGCAAATATCTGCATGTAATTC
>NW_007042372.1:0-637 GCF_000164805.1 Carlito syrichta
GCACTTACAAATTTATAACTGTCAAAACTAGAGCTTCATGAAACGTACTTCAGAAAATCCAAGCAATTTCTAAGTTTTTGTGTTACATCTAATAGTTTATGAATTATTGGTTTACTCTGCTGCTATTTTTGTTAGCTTCATGACACCTGTGTTTTATTAGGAAATATGTGATTTAACGGTTATTAGCACGTATTCAAAGCAGAGAGATCACAGTATTTTTTCCCCAACCTTTTGATTCACCTTAACATTGCATTCACGATTCTGTATTAAAAGATTGTGTTTGACCTTTTAAAATTGTGAACATTCAACTTTAAATTCCCTTGTTCTGTTAATGTCCGTTAAATGTCTTTATGTTTCCTGTAACCCGCAGGTCTTGCAAGAGCGAAATCCGTTCCTAGCCACACTTACTCCAATGAAGTGGTTACCTTGTGGTACAGACCTCCAGATGTCCTCCTAGGCTCGACAGAGTATTCCACCTGCCTTGACATGTGGTGAGAAATGAGGCTTTGCTCTAGCTAATCTAACTGTAGTGCTTAGTCTGGGTCAAGCCTAGACAAACATCCTAACAGTTTGAATGAAGTGGCAACACTGCTGGCTTTAAACACACACACACACACACACACACACACACACACAC
>NW_007042373.1:0-937 GCF_000164805.1 Carlito syrichta
AAAACCAGAATACAACAAGGCTACCCACTCTCAATTTTACTGTGAATCTAAAACTGTTGTAAAAGATAAAGTCTATTAAAAAATCATAAGATATCCATTTAACTTTTTGTGTATTCCTTTGTGAATGTAGTGCTCTTTTTAAAAATTCCACTTTAGATCATCCAGAAATGAACACAAGTGGCCAAGAGGAAAGTGATTAGGGTCATGAGCGAGCTACAATGTGATAAGAAAGTTCTAAAGAGGAACAGTTATTTCCAGCTGACTGGAATGGTGCAAACTTTCTGAAAGAAAGAGTGTGTAAGATAAGCTTGAAGCATGTCCTGAAAGTCAGGAGACTAACATTTGTCTTAATTGGAGAAAATCAAGGTGCTGGTATAGCTGCATTCCTTTCTGGAAGCTCTAGAAAAGAATCTCATCTTGCCTTTTTCTGCATCTAGAAGCTACCTAACATTCTTTGACTTCTGGCCCCTTTTCTCTACTTTTGAAGTTGGCAACAAGGGACTGAGTCTCTCTCACATCACGTCCCTCTGACCTCCTCTTCTGCCTCTCCTTTTCATTTTTTAGGATCCAAATAAGCTTCCTATCTTGAGGTCAACTAATTTACAACCTTATTCCATCTGCAGATTTAACATAGCATATTCACAGGTTCCAGAAATTAAGGTGTTGACATCATTAGGGGACCGTTTCTCTGCATACCACAGACACTATCGACAGATTTTAGAAACCCATTGTTCTCAACAGGATAAATAAAAATAAACCCACACCAAATGTATAGTGAAACTATACTGCTTAATTCCAAACATAAAGGGAGGATATTTAAAGAATACAGATAGAGAACACAGATTACCTTAAAGGAGCAAGAAAAACAGAAAATAGCTAAATTCTCAAATATACATTGTATAAATATGCCCCACTTTGGCTATCCACTCACCCGTTG
>NW_007042374.1:0-632 GCF_000164805.1 Carlito syrichta
ACAAGAAAATATGAATATAAAACTAAACGAGTAGAAATTTAAAAATAAAATAAAATCCTAGAAAAAAATAATATAATAACTAAACTGAAAAACATACCAGAAAACTTCAACAGCAGACTTGATTTTTAAAAGAGGAAAGAATTAGCAAGCCTGAAGAAAGAATTTGTGAAAATATACCATCAGATGAATATATAAAAAGAATAATTAGTAAAAAAGGCCTGTGAGAATTATGAAACATCATCAAGCAAACTAAAATTCACATAACTGGAATTCTCAAGGCAGGGAAAAGAGAAAAAAGAAATATATTTTTAAAAATAACAGCTGAGCCCTGGCGTCCGACCTCTTGGCTCGAAAGGCAGGCATCCGCCTTCCTAGGCCCAAGTCCCAGCCCTTCTGAAAGAAAGCAACTGTGACAAGAGGCTAGAAAGAGGGAGTCCATGCCAGATCCTGAGAACGGCCCATTTGACAGTGACCTGTTCCAGAGCTTCAGGGCAGAGGCAGAGGATTTTAGAAAGGTGAACCTTCACAGGCCTCCACTCTCTTCGAAGAGCAGCAGAAAATGAACATGGCTCAGGGACCAAGACTACAAACTGCTGAATAGACAGACTGTAAAGCAGAGGGAAAAGTGAACA
>NW_007042375.1:0-789 GCF_000164805.1 Carlito syrichta
TCTCCCTTGCAGAGGGCTTCAGACACCGGGTTGCCCGGTCGCCATCTTGCTGCCGGCTCCAGTAAAACTTCTAATAACAAAAGATCACATCATACAAGAATAGATGGGTAACATTAGAAGAAGTGGAAACTTTAAGACAGAACTTTTAAAATGTTAGAAATCGAAAACACTTCACAAGAACGAAGAATGCTTTTGATAAACTTATCAGTAGACTCAATATGGCTGAAGGAAGAATAAGTGAGTGAAGATAGGTTAATAGAAACATCCCAAACTGAAATTCAAAAAGAAAATAAAAAATAACAGAACATCCCAGAACTGTGGGATAATTTCAAAGAGCATAAAGTAGGCATAATTGGAATTTCATATAAATAATAATGGAAAAATGGGCAGTATAAATATTTGAAGTAAAGATGTATGAGAATTTGGTAAAATTAATGACAAACAGCTGTTGAAGCTCAGAGTACATCAATCAGAAAAATCACAAAACAAGGGAATAAACAAAATAGCCACAACTAATCATATCAAAATCAAGTTGCAGAAAACCAACTAAAGACACAGATAAAAATTGAGAGAAAATGTTTGCAAAAATAATCCAATTGTCCCTGCAAAAAAAAAAAAAAAAAAAAAATAATCCAGTAGTATTTTAAAAGAATAATATTATCTTATCAAGTGGCATTAACTTCAAAATTTCATGAGAATACTAATATTATGAAATTTATTCACATAATTTGGGAAATGAGTAAGTCAGAGAAGAGAGGACAAATGACACATCAAGAACTTAACAAAATT
>NW_007042376.1:0-628 GCF_000164805.1 Carlito syrichta
CCCTTGAGTGGGCAGTCTCTAGTGGTCACCGTGTGATGTTGCCATAATATAAACCCTGGACAGTAAACAATGTGCCCTTGAGTGGGGAGGCCTCTTGTGGTCACCATGTGGGATTGCTATATGATTGGTCTTGGACATCGGAGAGATTCGTGTGCCCTCGAGTGGGAGGCCTCTTGTCACCATGTGATATTGCTGTGATATTCATTCTACGTTGGAGCCACCAATGTGCCCTTGAGTGGGGTGGCCTCTTGTGGTCACCATGTGATCTGACTGTGTTATTAGCCCTGGACATTGGCAAGATGCATGTGTCCTTGAGTGGGAGGCCTCTTGTCACCGTGTGCTATTGCTGTGATACTCATTCTACGTTGGAGAGACCAATGCCGCCCTTGAGTCAGGTGACCTCTCGTGGCCGCCATGTGCTATCACTATGATTTTAACCCTGGACAGCGGAGAGAGACTGATGTGTCCTGGCGTGGGGTGACCTCTTTTGGTACCGCTAGACTATTAACCCTGAACAGTGAGCAATGCCCTTGGGTGGGGTGACTTCCTGTGGTCACCACGTGGTCTTGCTATGATGTCAAACCCGAACAGTGGGGAGACCAACGTGATCCGAGTGAGGTGGACTCTC
>NW_007042377.1:0-627 GCF_000164805.1 Carlito syrichta
TATGTAAATGTCAAACACTATTACAGAGACTATTACAGAGACTGTGGCCAAAAAAAAAAATGTGCAAGTGCCCTGATATGAATTACAGTGTGAGCAATTAATTTTTTTTTAAAGGAGAAAACATTGTTTCTAACTCTTCATTTTATTTAATAGGGTTTAAATAAGGAAACAGCAAATTTTGCACGTGCAAATTGAGAGCTTGGACTGAAGTCAGGGAACTTATAATTGAAAAACAAAAGCGGCAGTGGCGCAGATCCGCCATGACAAAGGAGGAGAGTCGGGGACTTGTGCGGAGGCACCAGCTTGGGCGGAGCCAGGGGGGGTGGCTGCGGGTGGCGCGGACCGGAGGATTTGCGCTTTAAAGTCACGGTCGGCCGGATTTCGTTACGCCCTGCCCGACGTCTTGAGTCAGAACACCAGTCATGGATAAAAATGAGCTGGTTCAGAAGGCCAAGCTGGCCGAGCAGGCTGAGCGATACGATGACATGGCAGCCTGCATGAAGTCCGTAACTGAGCAAGGAGCTGAATTATCCAATGAGGAGAGGAATCTGCTCTCGGTTGCCTATAAAAATGTGGTAGGAGCCCGTAGGTCATCTTGGAGGGTCGTCTCAAGTATTGAGCAAAAGA
>NW_007042378.1:0-828 GCF_000164805.1 Carlito syrichta
CTCCCCCAAAGAGCCACATGGCTCATCCCTCGCTACCTAACAGTCTTTACTCCAATGTCACCTTTCAACGAGGCCTTCCCTGACTTCTTTATTTAAAAGAGCAACACGTCCCACCCCCTCTACCCCACCCCTGCGTCCTCTTCTTGTGCACTTAGCACCATCTGAGTGCTGCATGTGTTAATTAGTCATTCATGGATTTTTGCCCCCAACACCCCTCTTCACAGGTATGAGGCTCCCCAGCGGTTTCTTGCAGGGTGGCTCTCATAGGTGCGCAGTGGAGGGCTCCCACCACGCCCTTCATGAGATCACTGTAGACCTGGACCATTCTAGAGAATGCTTTGTACCTTAAGTGTCTGCCAGTCCTCCCTACTGAAACACATGTGGCAGCAGATAGCACAGCCCAGGGAAAGCAGTCCCCTGGCCACTAGAAAGACCCACTCTCGAGCCACCAAAGCGGGCCACAGAGGAAGAGGAGCTCATCACACGACTGACAGGGATGGGGGACTGTGGAAGCAGCAGGGCCAGAGAGCCCGCTGGTCTCCCACTTGGTGAGCGCTGGAAGCTCAGAGCTCGACACTCTGCAGAGCCAAACAGCACACACCTCCTCGGGCCCAGGTCCGAGAGCAGTGGCCCTCACCCACGGCAGGGGAGGGTGGAGTCCTCCTCCGAACTTCTCGCCCCTGCCAGATGACTGTCAACTACCTAACCCTGGTGTTTACTTCTAGGTTCTTTGGCCAAATGCATTTTCCCCTACGAGTTGTTGGCAAATACTGTTACAAGCTTCTTATAGGGCCTTTGTCCTATTGTGGCCTGGTTAAAAGGCTTTTT
>NW_007042379.1:0-618 GCF_000164805.1 Carlito syrichta
ACCTAAATTTACAAAATGGCCCAGTCCACTGAAATATCAGTAAGTTAAGGATGAGGTGTGGAGTTCACTGTACTAGTGAAAGTTTTTATATTTTCCAAAGCTTACCAGCTATATTATTTTCAGCTTGTAATTCCTGCATTTGCAAAGGACTTTGCACATTCTACTCTGAAACAAACCATTAAATCATGTGGGGATTATTGCATAAATAATAAGTGAGTGGAGAAAAACAGGGTCATTTATTTTTCTTTTAAAAAGAATATACTCTAGATTAATCTTAGAAAGTTCTTTGGGGAGTGAAATTCATATAATATTTTCACAGTCTTTCTATTTATGATTTTCTAAAGCACCTATAGTATAATTTTATAACTTGCATGCATCTAAATATGCATTCATATTTTAAATAAAATTAAATAAATTTGCAGAGTAAATAGCATATATTTAAGAACACTGGATTTCTAAAGACACAAATTTCCCAAATGAATATATTACAATGTATCACCTTGTGGAACTTATTTAGCAAATGGAAATATAGCTATTAAAATGATGATATAGATCTATATTTATTGAATAGCTAATTAGTGTGACATACTACAGAATATATAGCTCAAACTTATTTTG
>NW_007042380.1:0-611 GCF_000164805.1 Carlito syrichta
GAGATTGGGGGGGGGGGTGTCTCACTATGGTGCCCAGGCTGGTCTTGAACTCTTGGCCTCAAACAGTTCTCCCGCTTCAGCCTCCCAGGGTGCTAGGATTGCAAGGGTGAGCCACTGTGCCCAGACATTTTGAGCCAATTTTAAGTAAACTAAGAATGACTTGAACACAAGCACTGCGATATTGCGACAGTCAATCTGATAAATGAGAAAGCTCCTAAGTGACGTCAGAGGGGTCACATAGCCAGCTTGGATATGGTGGACAAAGGGTGCTTTGCTGCCTGGGTAGGATGACGCTAGATTTCATCATGCTACTCAGAACAGCAGGCAACTTATCTATTTTATTTTTTTATGATGGAAATTAGACCCCAAAAGGCATACAATTTAACACGTATGAGTTGTGCATTTCTGGAATGTTCCCTTGAGTGTGTTCAGACTCCAGCTGCTCATGGGTAACTGAAACCACGAAAGGTGAAATAGCAGATAAAGGGACGGCCGTAACACCAAAAGTTCAGGTAACAAAACAAAAATAAACTGAAACATACATAAAACTACAGAGTTTCTAGCCGGGCTCGGCGGCTCAGCCTGGTAGCACAGGCCTGTAATTCCGGCTA
>NW_007042381.1:0-865 GCF_000164805.1 Carlito syrichta
AAAAAAAAAAAAGCAGCAGCAAAAAGGGCTATCCTTCCCTGCAGAGTAAGCATCACTCTCCTCTCCTAACCTTGATGTCCCCTCTGTTCCATGAGCACCATTGCAAAGTAGCAGTGCAAAGAGCCCCAGACATCTTCCCAGCCATAGTTGTGAATCTATGGGATCAACGGATAGGGAGAACTAGATGAGGGCAGTCACTTGCCTAAAATGACACAGTGTGCTCTTGGAGTGCTGGGTGGCAGAAGAAAGGGGAGTCTGAAGAATCAGCCCCTCCCCCAGTGGGAAATGGCAAGTCTCCCTATGGGTCTAGCAGATTACGGATGTGTTCACACACTAGAGAAATCTGTGGGTTTCCTCACCAGAGCACTGTACACCAGGGTAGGTTCTAGGATAGAACAACTCTATTTCCTCATCCATGAAATGGGTGTGTGGGGTGAAGTGGAAAGAGCTTGGCCCTGCTAATAGTCAGCTTTGTGGACCTGAGCAAATAGCCTTTTCTCTGTGAGCCGACTTCCTCCTCTATAAAATGGTAGGATCATGATTAAGGCTGTGCTGAGCATTATATGAGATATAAAGCTTATATATATATATATATATAAAGCACCAAGCACGGTACCTCGAAGTCCCAGGTCCTCTTGCCCCTGCCCCTTTCAAGTTCACTGGCTTGTCTGGGGAGGGGGGAGGAAGGGGATGAAACAGTGTATGTGAAAGCACCGGTTAAAGGGAGGTACTTCACATGCTAATTATACAAGCATAGCTATCAGACTCCATGCTCTCTTGAGGACCCCTTCCAGCTTGCCATTCTAGAATCCTATGGTTCATGACGACTACCCTGCAGAGTCTCAGCTTCACAGGGAGGCCTGAT
>NW_007042382.1:0-877 GCF_000164805.1 Carlito syrichta
GGGGCTCAACCTGTAATCCCGCGCCTTTGGGAGGCTGAAGTGAGTGGATTGCCTGAGCCCACGGGTTCGAGACCTGCCTGGGCAGCGAGACCTCATCTCTACAATAAATCAAAAAATCAGCCGGGCGTGGTAGCCCATGCCTGTAATTCCGGCTACTCGGAAGGCTGAGGCGGAAGGATCGCCTGAGCCCAGCAGGTGGAGGCTGCGGTGGCCGGGAGCGGCCACTGCACTCCAGTCTGGGCGACAGAGTGAGACTCCAACTCAAAAAAAAAAAAAAAAAAAAAAAAAATCTATGAAAATTGGTTGAAAATTTTGTATATATAATTTTAACTTATTAAAATCAAAACAAATAAAACATCTTGTAAAAAAATTAAGATCACTGTAACCTCTTTGTTGTACAGGACAGGATTTAATAAATGATAAACACGGATTATAACTATGTAATTTAAAAGATCAGAAGTGAAAAATAATCTCAAATTATCAAAATATATAGCAAAGTAAAATAACAATATCTCACATAATTACACCAAATCGTTAAACTTAAATAGGAAACCAAGTCATTGGGTTTTTAAAGACATGCATAACTAAAAAAGGAATGTGAATCTTCTTAGAACTTCAGCTTGTGCTAACCCGTTTCTAAGACTCTAGGCTAATTTTAGTTGATGATGGCTAGGAGCAGGTTAAATGCCCAGCTGTTGAGTCACCTTTATGTCTGACTCAGCTGGTAAGTTATGGTGCTCTACTAGGCTTCAGAATGGCATTCTAGATACTTTGTTATTTCTATATTTGTCTAAATTCAAACCTGAATATGGCACAGCTTGGTTTATCTGTATTCCTGTTGATGAAATTTGGGTTGTCTCTAGTTTGGAGTTATGAA
>NW_007042383.1:0-656 GCF_000164805.1 Carlito syrichta
CTCCCAAAGTGCTGGGAGCTACCACGCCCAGCCAAGGTGTGAGCCACCACGCCCAGCCAAGGTGTGAGCCACCAAGCCCAGCCAAAAGGAATGAGGTGTGAGCCACCATAGGTGACTCACAGGTGTGAGCCACCACGCCCAGCCAAGAGGAATCTTTAAATAAATGTACTTTTAAGCCAGGCACAGTAACTCACGCCTATAATCCCAGCACTTTGGGAGACTGAGATGAGAGAATTACATGAGCTCACAGGTTCGAGACTAGCCCTGGCAACTTGGTGAGACTTCATCTCTACAAAAAATAAAATTACCCAGACATGGTGGCGCATACCTGTAGTTTCAGCTACTTGGAAGGTTGAGGTGGAAGCCTGTAGTTTGAGCTACTTGGAAGACTGAGGCGGAAGCATCATCCCAATCCAGCAGGTCGAGGCTGTGGTGGCCGGGAACATGCCACTGCACTCTAGCCTGGGCAACAGAATGAGACTGACTCAAAAAAAATTTACTTTCATTTTCTGAATGCAAACAATGACTGCAAACAGTGTAACACGATTTCCACGGGAGCTACATGAGGGAACAGAAGAAATATTTAGATGGGCGTGGTGGCACGTGCCTGTGATTCCAGTTACTTGGAAGGTTGAGGTGGATCACCTGAGCTCAGC
>NW_007042384.1:0-831 GCF_000164805.1 Carlito syrichta
TGCACTCCAGTCTGGGTGACAGAGTGAGACTCCAACTCAAAAAAATAAAACAAAACAAAAAAACAACGACAAAATATGTTGTTGCTTCCACATCAACCTCATCCCCAGGCTGGCACAGAGAGTCAGCCATCACTCCACTCTTAACAGGCTCAAGAAGCCTCTCTGTTTGATAATCAATCACATCCATTCAGGAAAACAGTGTTTTATTTAATAATCACAATTTTAAAGGGGTTTAAAAACAGTTCTTATCTCATGTTCACTTACTTTTTTGCTCTATTTATTCTTTACTTAGAATGAAGAAGACTCTTTGTTATTCAGACTGCTTTTTCCTGCATGATGGAATACAATCCAGTGAGATGTTTAGTTTTCCAAAGTGCTTAAGGTGTTGGAGTCAGTCATTATTCAGTGCAAGCCCAGCCCCATGTATTACCAGATGTGTCAACTCCAGCAAGTACTAAACTCCTCCTATGCCTCAGTTTTTTTCACCTGTTAAATCAGCATAATAAAAGAATGCCTACTTTGTAAGGTTGTTATGACAATTACATGCCTAGAATATTAGTAGCTTGCTTCATGATGCTAACAATTAGTAGTAATGCAATTGGCCAGGTTGCTAGAAAGTTGTTCTTATCTAATTACTGCTGCCTCATTCATTTGTTCATTCATATATTAAACAAAAAATACTGCTGCATAATTTCTATGTGCAAGATCCATACCACACTTGGAAAAAACAGAATGAGATAGAGGTATAAGTCTAGAGGCACTCACATACTAGTCAATGAAGGACAGGTAAGTATGGGTCTAAATAATTATATAGACAATGTTCACAGAGAA
>NW_007042385.1:0-680 GCF_000164805.1 Carlito syrichta
CTTAGATGTGTAGTACATCAGATGGATACAATCAGATGATGTAGAAGTATATCACTCATATTATTTTAATTTAGTTTGCATGGAAAGTTAGCATTATTAAGTGTATTGAATAGAAGAGGCCTTTGACACAATTTGTTTAAAATATAAAACTACATACTTAAAAATCTTACATGATGTGGATTGTTAGAATCTGCAACTTCATTGGCAAATTATTTCAAGTATTTTTCTGTAATCACTTCTGTCTTCCAAATAAATAAACTTTGAATGCAAGCACATTATAATCTAAACAAATAATGCCTCACAACATTTTTGAGCTGTTCTATATGAGGATAAACAAACCTGGAGCTATTTTAGATATGGATTTAAAAACTGGCAGTAATTATTATCAGATATTGGGTTCATTAGTTAACCAGTGTTCATTTTCATCCCTGAGCTTTTAGTAAAAACTTTTTCCTGATTTGTTTTATTTTTAGTCATATGAGTCATATAGCACTAAAATTTGCCATTTATAGAAACGTTTAAAAAAATTCATAGCAACACGTTTGCAAATTATATTCTTAGGGAATTGGTAATCTCTTTGTATTGCTCTGGAATGGATTATGAAATGCGCATATTGCTTTGGGAAGAGTTCAAGAAAGAAAGTAATTCCCTTTTTTTGCTTTGTACCTCAAACTACATTA
>NW_007042386.1:0-600 GCF_000164805.1 Carlito syrichta
ACACACACACACACACACACACACACACACACACAAACACACACACACACACACACACCAGGCATGTTTCTTATTGACAAATACCAAATACACACAGTGCATCACCCAGAAAAATGAGTTCCTGCTCGCGTCTTTTATTGTTTGGCTTCCTTTATTTCCTTTCTTAACAATTGCCCTTCCCATCTGACTCTGCCTGATCCCCACTATTTCCACCCCTTTCACCTGCATCCCACCCTTACTTCCCTCCTTTCCCAAAGGCAAAGGCTTGACACTGGGGGTAAGAGGAAGAGATATTCCACTCCTAGCTCTTCCCTCTTCCCCAGCCACAGGCCACGACTCCATTCAGCTATGTCCAAGGCTTCTCATTTCCCCATCAGTGTGCTTGCCTCAAAGCCCCACTACAACCCATAGGCAGAGATGCCTAGCGTAATCCTAGTTTAATTTACCTCTAAATTGTAGCTTACTCTCTTTCTTTGGGTTCTCTAAGACTTACCTTTACTATTTATTTTCTTTTCTTAATGAAGCTATGAGGAGGACACACAAGACATGAGGTGCAGGAGGAAAGATTGGCTACATTTAGATCATTTCTGAAGTGTATCA
>NW_007042387.1:0-762 GCF_000164805.1 Carlito syrichta
GGAAAGAGCTGTCTCCTTTGCTTTTAAATCTGCCAAGTGGTTGCCCCTGGCTACTGGCATGTCTGTAGTCTGGTGCCCTGGGCAATGAATGATGGCTAATGCCTTAGGCAACCAGAGGGCCTGTAGCAACTCAAGGATCTCAATCTTGTTTTTAATAACCTTTCCCTCTGCCGTCAGTAGCCCCCTTTCTCTGTAGATGGCCCCATGTATGTGTGCCGTGGCGAACACCTACCTGCTGTCGATGTAAATGTTCACCCATTTTCCCGCTCCCAGAGTCAGCGCCTTGTTTAGCGTGATCAACTTGGCTCATTGTGCTGAAGCCCCGGCTGCCAATGGATCCGCCCAAACGGTCTCTGTCTCTGTGGTTACAGTGGCCCCTGCATACCTGGCTCCATCTCGGAGAAAGCTGCTGCCATCAGTGTACCAGGTGGCTTCTGCATTGGGCAAGGGCTCGTCCTGAAGGCCGGACCTCACTCTGGGTACCTGGGCCAGGATTTCCTGACAGTCATGGAGGGGCGCCTCCCAGTCCAGATTGGGGAGCAGTGTAGCCGGGTTCAAGGAGGTGGGACTTTGGAACAAGATTCTAGCGGGGTTTAAAAGTAATCCCTGGTAGTGTGTTAACAGAGCGTTGCTTATCCACCGATCTGGCAGTTGCCTAAGCACCCCTTTGGTGGCATGGGAGTAGTAACATACAGTTCTTGCCCCATGGTTATTTTGTCAGCGTCTTTGACCATGGTGGCAACCGCTGCAATGATTTTTAAA
>NW_007042388.1:0-689 GCF_000164805.1 Carlito syrichta
TTGAGTTGGAGTCTCACTCTGTCGTCCAGACTGGAGTGCAGTGGCCGCTCCCGGCCACCGCAGCCTCGGCCTGCTGGGCTCCAGCGATCCTTCCGCCTCAGCCTTCCGAGTAGCCGGACTCTTTTTTTAAGATCATGACACTGTCAGTCCCTTGCTAATTAAACTTCATATACAAGAATGGGGACAAAACCAAACACCTTGTACACGTCAGGCCTTTTAGCAAAACAAGTCAAACCAAGCAATAAACAACAATAGCACAAATCCTTTCAGACTTTTCTAATATGATCACTTGAGTGAAATAAGATTTAGGTATATCTGTTAACGTACTGAATATCTGCAAATCCTCTATTAGGATATAGAAAAATCATGATGTCTATAAAGCCCCCAAATATCTATCATTAACTAGTACTTCTTTAAAGAGATACGATTAAACCAATAATTCTCTGGACAATTCTATATCCTTTTCAAGATAAAGAAACTGCACAGAGAAGGGAAACGACTCATACATGAGCTCGTTTATAGACTCCATTATTCAAACTTGGTTTATTTATGAATTTATTTATTCATTTAAGCATATTTATTGGTTATTCTCTCTGGGTGCCGTTCTAGGCACTGGCCGAGTTGCAGTGAACAAACCCATGGTGGATCCCTGAGCCCACAGAGCTTATGTTTGAGTGGGGCTGACTCTC
>NW_007042389.1:0-586 GCF_000164805.1 Carlito syrichta
GAGAGAGAGAGAGAGAGAGAGAGAGAGTGTTTGTGTCGTGTCTTTGAGGAGAGGTTAAAAGTAGAAAATACAGGAAAAAGAATTAATGTGTTAAAATATTTGGACTGTGTAAATTGTATGCTTGGTCAGGTTTATCTTTTTCAAGTTGGTTGCTAAAAACTTAAAATTATATTTATGATTCACTTGTAAATAATGGTATTGATAAAAGAATACATTGTAACTACAGTAATAATAATACTGTATAATATAATAATAATATATTTATTTAAATATTAAAACCTAGCATTTCATACCACTTAGTTAGAAATCATAGAGAAAAATGCAAATAGATTAAAGGATGAAATGGGAGAACTACATGAATAGATACTTGAAAGTTCTAATTTTAAGATCACTTTATACCTTATTATGTATATTTATTGGACAAATAAGATAAAATTAATTAATTTGAGGCAATATATAAATTGCCAAAGTTGGTAATGTATATAAATGTAGGCTCTAAAAGTCTAAAAAACCTAAATATAAAGGTAATAATATTAAAAAAAAACTAGAGAAAATAAATGAAAAAAGACTTTTTTGTGATTTTTGA
>NW_007042390.1:0-583 GCF_000164805.1 Carlito syrichta
CCCAGCTAGCCATTTGGCTAGTCACTTGATTTAACTAGTGGACATAGCCAGCTAGCCAGCTGGCTAGCCAGCTGACTCAACTAGCTGACTAAACTAGATAGCCAGCTGTGTAGGAAGCTGACTTAAGTAGCAGACATCACTAGAGAGATAGCTGGCTAAACAGTTGACTTAAATAGCTAGCTACCTTTGTATCCTGCTGGCTTGCCAGCTTACAACTACCAAGCTAACAAGCTAAACATCTGACTAGCGAGCTGACTTAAATAGGTTAATTAACTAGCTAGGCAGCTGTTAATCTGCCTTGCTGGTTAGCCAGCTGACTTAACTAGCTAGCTCCCCAGCTAGTCAGCTGATTTTACTAGCTGAAATATCTATCTAGCTACCTAGCTAGCTAACTACCTAGTTAGGCAACATAACTAGGTTACTTAATTAGCTAGCTAGCTGATATAACTAGGTGGCTTAACCAGCTATCTTCCTAGCTAGTAAGCAGACTTAACTAGTTGAATTAACTAGCTAGTCAGTTCTGTAGCCATCTGAATAAATAGCTTTTAAACTAGCTAGCAAGCTTACTTAACTAGTTGATTTA
>NW_007042391.1:0-580 GCF_000164805.1 Carlito syrichta
ATGGTCCCTCATCCGCTGTATATTGCCAGCCACTAGTACAGAATTCCTCCTTTTTCTATGTGAAAGCAAAACCCTTTCTTCTAGATATTTCTACCATCATAGAGTATATATACAAAAGATTCAAGCTCTTCTTCTGACAGGTAGCCTGAACTATACAGCTCCCTTTCTGTAGTCTCATCTACCCTCTAATTCTATATTTGTTTGCATACAGGATAGAAACTGAGGTCACCTTTCCTCCTGGCATATCTTTCCCCTCCTTGTGGATTTTATTTAGGTTCTGTTATGTTGCTCTGCATTCTGGTGGCCAGTCACCTTTAAGTCACCTTGAGTCTTCCCTATTGACTGTTCTATTTCTGAATGTCTCTGATACTCCCGTTAATTTTATTGTTTTGAAAAGATTTCTTGAAAATTTCACCTATTTTCAAAAGTGGCTTGCAGCAGTGCCCCCATTGCTACATACACTGAGTGGTTTCTGATTTTTTGTTAATTCTTTTTGATTGTATAGCTACATTCTTCTGGAAGTAGGGAGCATTAAAGCCATGGAACTTGAGGAGATGTGAGGAGTGAGTGTTGGCTGAAA
>NW_007042392.1:0-744 GCF_000164805.1 Carlito syrichta
CATCCCCCTTCCCCCCCATAGTTTCGCAGTACCATCCGTCATTTTCTCATAGTATTGCACTGGATGTTCAAAGATCCATTATATGAGTGAGAACATGTGATATTCGGATTTTTGTTTTTGTGAGAGGTCACTCAGTATTATAGACTCTAGTTCCATCCAGGTTGCAGCGAAATTCATGATTTTGTTCTTTTTTATGGCTGCGTAGTATTCCATCGTGTATAGATAAGTAATTTCAACCAAGAATTTCCTACCCAGCCAACCTAAGCTCAATCAGTGATAGAGAATTAAAATCCTTTCCAGACATCCAGTTTCTAAAAGAATATGCTGCCTCCAGACCAGCCCTTCATGAGACACTTAAGAAGGCATTGAGCACAGAGAAAAAAGAATGGTCATGCACATCACAAGAGTACAAGTAAACACAGAGATAATAGAGTACCCACAAAAATGAAAATACACACACATATATAAAAGCAAAAGTTAAAAGAAAACAAAGCAGCCTTCTAAAAGCTCTGTGACAAGGATAAACTCTCATATTTCAATAATCAGTCTGAACATGAATGGACTAAATGCACCTCTGAAAAGACACAGAGTGGCAAACTGGATAAAAACGCATAATCCAACAATCTGCTACCTCCAGAAAACTCATCTCACTGCAAAGCACACCCACAGACTCAAAGTTGGAGGATGGAAAATGAATTTTCATGCAAACAGAAAACAAAAGAAGACAGCCTTCAAGCTATCAAA
>NW_007042393.1:0-684 GCF_000164805.1 Carlito syrichta
CACAACCACCTCTCACTCCCCTTCTGAATTATTCTGTGCCTGCCCTGCACAACAGCCTTATCCCAGTGGCCTGGGACTTCCCCCCTAATCTCCACTGGGATTCTAAGAGTGTACACTTGTGGGTACTTCAGCTCCTTTCCCCTGAACTCCCTCTGTGGACTGAAAAATAGAGAATTTGGGAAGTCCCCAGAGCCCCACCCTCACCTAGGTTGGCTGGGCATTTCCTTGGAGCAACACCCTATAGCCATTGCTGCTGGCTTTCTTCCACAGGCGCCACCTCCTGGCTGGAGGTCAGCAGTACAACTCACCAAATCATAATATCTCAGCTTTGGGGAAATCCCTGATCCCAAATGCCAGCTAAAAACACTTCCCAAGCCTCTCAGGACACCATGAGCCAGCGCAGGTATAACAGCACAGGGCTGTCACAGCCAGCAATTGAGCAACTCACAACACCAAAGCTATATATAACCAAGGGAACCCTATAATGCCTACTTCAGCCCCCTGCTATCCTCAAATAAGAAGAAATCATCTGCCCAAATGAGAAGGAAAGAGAAAAATATGGAAGGTCAATTTTTAGAGCTTTTAGGAATCGCCACACTGCTTTCCACAGAGGTTGCACTAGCTTACAATCTCCCTACTGGGAATATACCCTGAAGAACACAAATCACTCTATAAAAAAGATAC
>NW_007042394.1:0-577 GCF_000164805.1 Carlito syrichta
CCATCACAGTGGTGTGGTAGTCACTGAGGCACCACTTAGAGTCGAAGGCCAATCACTGGAGTACCCATTACAAGAGGTGAGTCACTTGGGCACCCATCACAGTGGAGATTCAGTTTCTGGACACCGATCACAGAATAGGGCTAGTAAATAAGGCACCATTTCAGAGGAAGTCCAGACATTGGGACACCTGTTTGAAGAAGGTTCAATAACTGGGGTAGTTATCTCAGAGAAGGGCGAGTTACTGGAACATCATCACAGATGAGGCCCAGTAACTGGGGTACCAATCAAGAGGAAGTCTAGACACTGAGGCACCCATAACAGAGGAAGGCCCATGTAATTGGATCACCCATTATGAGGAAGAGTCAATACTGGGGCACTGATCACAGAGAAGGTCCAGTTACTAGTGTACCCATCAGTGGTGAATGAGTCACTCTCATTCATACTGAAGGACCAGTAACTGGGACACACATCACAGAATTGGGTTAGGCACTAAGGCATCCATTATTGAGGAAGACCAGCCACTGGGACTACCATCACAATGGAGAGTGGGCACCAATTATGGAGGAGGATAAGTCAC
>NW_007042395.1:0-905 GCF_000164805.1 Carlito syrichta
CCTTCCGCCTCAGCCTTCCGAGTAGCCGGAATTACAGGCGTGCGCTACCACGCCCGGCTAATTTTTTAATTTTATTGTAGAGATGAGGTCTCGCTTGCCCAGGTGGGTCTCAAACCCGCGGGCTTAGGCAGTCCACTCACCTCAGCCTCCCAAAGGCGCGGGATTACAGGCTGAGCCACCGAGCCCAGCTGGTAACTGTGTTTTCATACAGTAAAATTACTAGTATTTCTTGTCACCTAAAAAGAAGATAACTTTTCCATATTACTTCTAAGTGTTCATCTTCTTCCTGCTAGCTCATGTTTCCAATATTGGATAGGTACATAGTTATTTTATGGTTAAGGCCTTATAGGACAGTAAACTTATTTGGAAGTTTAAGAATTTAGTCATATGGAATCACAGAGGGGCTTTTGTTCAAGTCAAGTATTACATTTGTTATCTTGAAGCATTTAACTTATTAAATGTCCTAACTGAATTTTTTTTTTCCAGCTAAGCCCAGAAGAGGTAATCATACTCTGATTCATTGAGTGTTCCAACATAAATGATGTGTTGAAGAGAATGATTGATGACATAAGCTATGTGCAAAACTTTTCTCTTAGGTTACACTCATATCTTTCATCTGCACTGGAATTTCCTTCATAACACACTTACGTCTGGACAGAACTGACACCATTGTTAATAATAGCATCTAATTCATCAGCGGATCTGGTCAGCTCTCCCTCCAGAATATATCCCAAATCCAACTACTTTGTACAACCTCCACTGCACCCTCGGACCCCCTCAGTCCAAGTAACTATCTCCTCTCCTTCAGACTGTCACAGTAACTTTATAACAGGTCTCCCTCCTACTCGTTCCTCCCTGGAGTTTATTCTTCACACAGTGTGTGTGGTATGCAATTGGGAAACCAG
>NW_007042396.1:0-797 GCF_000164805.1 Carlito syrichta
GCCTCCTTCCATGCATCGTCTCCCTAGTCTTCTCCTTCGACAAAGTTATTATGGCCGACAACATGAAGGAACATCACTGTGCGATACTGAAACAGAAATAGATTCTTGGAACTCTCCAGTGTGCGGTAGAGACAAGGAATCAGACATACACATCCATGAAGACACTGCTATTTGATGGTCCAGATCCCTTACCAAGACATAAGAATCTGCATAGAATGGATGAGACTTTCCAATGGTGCTGTCTTTGCAAAAAAAGTTGATATTACTTCCATTTCTTCTTCCTACGACTCAAATACAAACGAAACACATCAGATCATGAGTTGTGTTATGTATTAGTTTTGTTACCGTCACAGTTATATTGTCTGGTGTCACGCCTTCGTGTAAAACAAAAAGACATAAATATGGAACGCGTGGTGGTGAGAGAGGACGTACCTTCCGTTTTATGCGACTTCGGATTTAGAGGAAGTGAAATCAGGAAGAACAGCCCCAGGTTCCTCTTTATCTGAACATGATATACATGTCATACACAGGGCCAGGGGTTTTCATTTTTAAAGTAAACATCTATTTCTGAATAATTAATAATTCAGGGGAAGTATTTTTTAGATTTTAGCAGCAAGACAGGGGGCCAGCCTCAGGGCCAGACGAAAACAAAAACAGGCCAAGCCCTTCCTCGTATGACACCAGTCCTCCGGCCCCACAGTCCTCCCTGGCCCCAGACATCCCTCTCCTTCTTGAGCCTGAGGTCAAGAGACTGATTTGTGCAAATGACAGTGACTACTTTATAATTCAACATCCAG
>NW_007042397.1:0-608 GCF_000164805.1 Carlito syrichta
CCCAGGCGGGTCTCGAACCCGCGGACTCAGGCAATCCACTCACCTCGGCCTCCCAAAGTGTGGGATTACAGGCTGAGCCACCGAGCCCGGCTAGCTCTTACCTCTTCTTATCAAGTGTTCTAGAGGAACCCAAGGAGTCCAGAGCAGGGGAGGGAATTTGGGGTGGGTCAGAGGAGGTGAGGCTGGCCAGGACTTAGGGTGACTGGCAGAAGAGCGCTGGGGAGGCTGCGGCCCCTACAGAAGGCAGCAGGCACGGAACATCAACAGGTCCTTGGGCACAGTGAGCTTCAGGGAGACACTTTCATTGGCCCCGATGAACAGCACCCCACCACGCTGTAGGGGAATCGGCGTCTGGACTGTGTGCGTGCTGGCTGTCACTGTGCCCTGCACCATGAGGAGGATGCTGGCAGAGTCCAGTGCCAAGACCTTGTATTCAGTGACCGAACCAGGGACCTGGGCAGGAAGAAATGAGAAGACAGTGCAGCCCAGACTCTGCTCCGACCCGCTCACAGGCCAGGATGCCCCCCAGGACATGAGGGAAGGCTCTGCCACCATCTTCTCTCCCATTCCTCAGGCTGTTGGTGTGGAGGCCTGTGTCTGGCACCTGG
>NW_007042398.1:0-4854 GCF_000164805.1 Carlito syrichta
CCATGTTCCAGATTGTATTCTATTTCCCCCAAACAAATGAGAATCACTGGGCAAGTGGAGATTTTAAACAGGGGGAATGATTGATTTAATTTGCTTTGCAAAAATATCACTCTGATTGCAGCACTGAGAATGGATTGGTCGGTGACCCATGAAGATGCAGTTAGGAGGATATTTTCAACCAGACAAGAAAGGGTTATTGCACAGACCAGGGAGGCAGTGTTGGAAATGGAGAGGACTAGATTGTAGAGATTTTTGCCCTTAATTTATTAAACTGACTGGGGAGACAGACACAAATGAAAAGAGAGTATAAGTTGCTCACACTCCTAAGTAAACATTTCTGATGAGTCTTCTCTCAATATTTTTCCCCCAAAGACAAGGACTGCCATGTTTCTATCAACTGACCCAGAATAGAGGCACAGTGAGTATTCATCATGGAAATGATATGGCTGAATGATAGGTTCACAACAGCAAGAGATCACTACTCCTCTGTGAGGCTTCATGGGGGAAATCTGACTGAAGCTGGTCTTGGAGGGGCAATAAGAGCACAGTCATCATCTCACCTGATCCTCTTCCACCTAGTCTAACCCTGATGGGTAACCACTATTAGCCTCACTTCAGTTTTTCATAATGAAACTCAGAGAGACAAAATGACATTTAAAATTGAACAAGAAATATGTGACATAATTATTATTTGAATTCAGGTCTAACTGCAAAGCCCTCATCTCAAAATGTTGCATGATCTAACTTAAGGGTCAAGTTCAAAGGAATGTAGGAAGAAAGAGTGGCTTTAGCTTGAATGAAGCTAGGTTAAATATCTGTGTATCTGTCATGTGCTTCACACTTTCTGTTTTTTGTACAACTGTGGTATGAGATACATGTTCCCCACCTGACTATAAGTACTCCTCAAATGTGTCCTTCCCTGTTGAGGTTGACTACCTAGGGACAGCATAGTATAGTGGCTAAGACAATAACAGAAGTCTAATCTAAGTTTTTCTGTTCCTAGATCTGTGTTCTCCTTGGGCAATTAATGTTTTTGTGCTTGAGTTTTAACATTTGCAAATTGGGAATATAGCAAAATATCCTTATGAAGTGGTTGTGAGGAACTGAGCATCTGACACAGGGTAGGCATTCAGTAAATGTTAATTATTTTTCTCTTTCTTCAGGCTGCATCAATGGTCATAATTCAAAAAAATATTTATTGAATATTTTGTTAGGTATTGGGAACAGAAAAAGAGTATTATGATTATCTTTACAGCATAACAGACTATGCCTAAGATTGATGGCTTAAAATCACAGCATTTTATTGTATCTCATAATTTTGAGGGTCAGGAATTTGTGCAGGGGTTGGTTGGGCAATTCTTCTGGTATCCAGTTGGCAGCCAACTATTCTGGAGGGTCCAAGATGGTTTCATTTACATGTCTGTAGTTTTGCTAGGGGTATGTAGGGGGCTGGGCTCAGCTAGGCTTCACTCTGTTAATATAAGAGGTATCACAAAAAGAAGTCTTAGAGCTCTTCACACAGAGAGTCTACAAGGTAAGAGAATATAAGTCTGGGAGGTGGTTGAGCCAGGTTTTAAACCTGAGTTGGATGAATCCAGAAACTACTACTCTTTTTCTCCAATTTAGCTACACTATTTTAAGAGTAAGACTGCTATGGCACTATTTTCTGGGCTTTCATATAATTCCCAGGTCTTTATAACTATGAGAGTGTGTCAATGGGGTTAGGAAGCCTGAGTGCTAGACTTGGCATCAGTAGCTGTCCAGCCATGAAATCCTGGGCAGGCTACTTTCCTTCTCAGCCCTCACTGTTGTCATGTATAAAATAGAGGCATCAACCAGGCTCAGTGGCTCAGCCTGTAATCCCAGCACATTGGGAGACAAAGGCAAATAGATTGCCTGAGCTTGGGGGTTTGAGGCCAGCCCGGGCAACCTGGCAAGACCTTGTCTCTACAATAAATCAAAAATTAGCCAGGTGTGGTAGTGCACACCTGTAGTTCTGGCTACTTGAAAGACTGAGGCAAAAGGATTGCTGGAGCCCAGCAGGTTGATGCTGGGGTGGCTGTGAATGTGCCACTGCACTCCAGCCTGGGTGACAGAGTGAGACTCCAACTCAAAATAAAAATAAAAATAAAAATAAAATAAAATAGAAGCATTTTCTCCCATGCCCATTTCTCAGGTTTACTTAGGACTATATTTGTAGCAAGGAGATTACAGGGAATCAAGAGACTCTGTTTCTGGTCCTGACACAACTTACTGACTGTCCTTGGATTCTTTCTCCATTTCTAGAACACAAATGTCCCAGTTAATGAAATAGTCCCTACAAGTCGACTCAACTCAGGTTTCAAAGAAGATATTGACAAAAACATCATGAATAAGTAAAGTTTGTGATGCTTAAACAGAACACTACCGTGGTTAAAATGACATGAGCTGAATTGCGTTGTGTGTCTGTGAGAAGGGTTGATCCAACTTCCCTTGGGATAAACATCCCATAACCAGCCAAGGACAGGACAGTATCTATGGACCTGGATCAGAACAAAACCAAGTGCCTTAGATGGGACTGCACTGTTGACCTCAGCCTTGTACCATGTTATAATCAGCCAACCCATTAACCACTAAACATTTCCATGCCTGACTTGGCATCACAAATGCCAAACTTTTAAAATCACTTTGCAGCCATTTGGGTAACACATATTTAAGATGAATCAGAGTAGTCCAAGCCTTAAGACTAGAAAATGAATGATGAAGTGCACTTGAATAAAATATGGTAAATAAAGAACTTTTTTGTTTATCCACTTCAGTATCCCTAGCATTTAGAATAGGGCCTAGCACATAATAAGCACTTAAATATTTGTGACTGATAAGATGAATGATTAGTGTTTAATGGAAATATCATTGAGTACTACCCATTATCCATGAGATGGGCCTTTTAAAATTCATGCTTAATAGGAGCAACTGTCTGTTGCAAAAAGGCACACTTCAAATTATTTTATCTTCTTACTTGGATATACTTAACTGATCCTTAATTAAAGGAGGTATCATATAAAGAATTATTTAGATTCTAGGAAAGCCAAGGCCATAAGCCAAGAAGTGTCCCTCAATTGCCCATGAGAGGCAGCCTACAAATTTGACTGGGTGACCTTGGATCAGTTTCACCTTTTGAATCCTCAGTTGCTACATCTATAAAATTAGAATAAATTTAAAGTTCATTGTAGCTCTAAGAGTCTATGACCTTAAGAAAATTAGCATTTTGCTTACATTCAGCATGATGTGACAAGGATTAAGATTCTTCTGTTCAAAATTTAAAGCATGACATAATAATAATAAAAAATTGATTAACCATGGGTTGTTAAACTCAAATTTTAGATTTGATTCTTCCATTTGTCTATAAGACCTTAGGCAAGTCATCTTACCTCTCTGTCTTTATTTTTCTCATTTGTCAAATCACCTAACTACATGAAAGGTTTCTGGGGAAATAAAATTAAGTAACAGAATAAATACTGTCTTCCTAGAACAGCTTCTAGCCTGTCTTTGTATGACCCCTTAGAGGTAATTTTGTTGAATCTTCTCATGTCCCTGATGAGGAAACTAAAACCTAGAAAGAGAATGTATTTATCCAGTGTTAAAAAGTAAGTTCATGAAGATGTGGAGAAGATATTCTAGCTTTTTATTTTTCCATTTATTTGTACAATGAGCACTTTATAATAACAGCTAACATTTGAAGACTTAGAATAGGACAGGTACTATACTAAGAACTTAGGTGAACTAATGTGTAATTCTCAATATGACTCACTGAGGTGGGTCCTATTATTGTTCTTGTTTCCTAGGAGAAAAAATCGAGGTTCATAGAAGCTAAATGGCTTTCTCAAATGTACAAAGAGACAGAAGTTAAACACAGTGAGTTTACAGTCTTAAGTCTAACCATTAACCTGTTTGGATCTCTAACACCACTTTAGGTGCTAGAGATTCACATTAAGAAATAATTTGATAGATTTCACAAACTGTTTATCTTACATAAGGGCACTGTGGGATTGTGGGGCAGAAAGCAAGAGAAAGGAGTAAAAGCCTATATCATAAAGCCTTTCAAGGAATTCTGTCTAGACTGTGGCTTAAAAATGGGGTAAGAGAATGGGAGTAGGAGAAAGGAATGCTCCAGGCAGAAGGAACAGCATGTGTGAAGATTTGGAGAGAAGAAATAGTGTAGATCATCTGAGAAAGTGTTGGAAGTATGGTCAGGATAAGAGAAATGGGAGGCTGGAGAACAGTAGGGGCTGCAAGGAGGTTGGCCTTGGGATCCCTGGTTTGAAGCTTAGACATCATCAAAGGAAGTAAGGGGTTATGGGAGGGTTGAAGACAGAGTAGTGGCACAACACGACTCATGATTTGGAATGATCTCTGTGATCGCAACAAAGAGAGTGAAAGACTCATGAGAGACCACAGACTGGGAGAGGGGTTAAGGATGGTTGCAATGACAGTGGCCCTTTTCCCAATTCCCTAGAACACAAAGGGGCTTTGAGAACACAAGTCCCAGGTGTGACCTTAATATGCACCAACTTCTGTCTGAAAATCTGTTGCCCTGACCTCACAAAGGCCTCAGTGATGATAAATCCATACCCCATGATTTCACCAGTATGTTCTGGGAGTGAACTAGCATCTCTCTTATTTCTGTTGCTCCCTGTCTGCCCACAGATGTGAGATCTGCCTGAGCCTGTGCAATGATTTGTTGAGAAGCCATTGGCAAGCTTGTGGGGGGGTGTCTTTACCTCAAGCTATGTTCCCTGTATTGTAGATAAGAGAAAATTTTAGGATGAGCCATTTGGAAGCTGACAGATAGGACAACAGACCCTGTTTGGAGGC
>NW_007042399.1:0-911 GCF_000164805.1 Carlito syrichta
CCATTCCATTCCATTCCTCTCCATTCCATTCCTCTCCATTCCATTTCTCTCCATTCCTTTCCACTCCATTCCTCTCCATTCCATTCCATTATAGTCTTTTCCATTCCATTCCATATCATTCCACTCAAATCCATTCCATTCCTCTCCATTCCACTCCATTCCTTTCCATCTACTGCATTCCACGCCATTTATTTTCATTCCACTCCACTCCATTCCAATTCCCTTCATTTCTTTCCATTCCTCTCCCTTCCATTCCATTCCATTCCATTCTAATCCATTCCTTTCATTGCAGTTCAATTCCTCTCCTTTCCAGTACTCGCTATAACATTCCATTCCATTCTATTCCATTTCTCTCCTTTTCATTCCTGTCCATTCCATTCCACTCCATTCTTCCCCATTCCTTTCTATTCCTCTCCATTCCATTGCTTCCATTCCAATCCTCTCCATTCCATTCAATTCCATTCCATTGTATTCCGTTCCTCTCCATTCCATTCCTCTCTATTCCTTTCCATTCCCTTCCATTAAATTAAATGCCATTCCATTCCATTTCATTCCACTCGATTGCATTCCATTCCATTTCATTCCTCTCCCTTCCATTCCATTATACCCTTTTCCATTTCATTCCATACCATTCCACTCCATTCCTCTCCAATCCACTCCATTCCTCTCCTTCTACTGCATTCCAAGCCATTCCATTTCATTCCACTACACTCCATTCCAATTCCCTCCATTTCATTGCATTCCACTCCCTTCCATTTCATTCCATTCCTCTCCTTTCCATTCCATTTCATTCCATTCCATTGTATTCCATTCCTTTAATCGCCATTCAATTACTCTCCTTTCCATTACTTGCTATAACATTCCATTCCATTCTATTCCATATCTCTCTCCTTTCCATTCCTCTCCATTCC
>NW_007042400.1:0-716 GCF_000164805.1 Carlito syrichta
CAGTGGTGGTAGTAATAGCTTGCCCCGCTTTCCTTTTCTTTCTTTCTTTCTTTCTTTCTTTCTTTCTTTCTTTCTTTCTTTCTTTCTTTCTTTCTTTCTTTCTTTCTTTCCTTCCTTCCTTCCTTCTGTGAGTCGAAGTCTCACTCTCTCACCTAGGTTAACTCTGGGCTCAGGTGATCCTTCCTCCTCAGCCTTCCAAGAAGCTGGAAGCACCAGCGTACGCCACCACATCTGGCTTTCTTTCTTTCTTTTTTTTTTGATTTATTGTAGAGATGAGGTCTCGCTAAGTTGCCCAAGCGGGTCTCAAACCTGCGGACTCAGGCAATTCACTCACCTCGGCCTCCCGAAGCGTGGGATTACAGGCTGAGCCACCAAGCCCAGCCAGGACCTCAATTTCTAATGAAACACTTGAAAATAAGTCTCTGGCTGGTCACCTCCAAATAGCTCATTGTGTATTTTCTCTTTTTTATAAAAAAGATTCATGCTAATTTTTAATATAAAAATTTATATTAATATTGATAGTGAAAATCAAATGAAATAAAAGTAATTGACTCAACGAGGAGCCCTGCAGGACGAGGAGAACCCAGGCTCTCTCGGGCGCCCATGTGCCAGGGGATCCCCCTCACCACCCACCCGCAAGAGCCGGCAGGGGCCGCGTGGGGTCCTGACCCGGCCGGGCCCCGCGGGGCACCGAGTCGTCCGCACCCACCCCGGCG
>NW_007042401.1:0-557 GCF_000164805.1 Carlito syrichta
TCCTCTTGCCTTGGCCTCCCAAAGTGCTGGGATTACAGGCGTGAGCCACCACGCCCAGCCAGTAGTTAAGTTTTAGGGGAGTCAAAGTTATATGCAGATTTTCAACTGCACAAGGTTCGATTCCCCTAACTTCTGCAATGTTCAAGGTTCAACAGTATTTGAAAGCTGGCAAATGAAGAGTCTTAGTGAAGGCTGTAAGATCTGCTCTGTCTGCGCCTTTGTATGTGTGTGTGATACTTTGCTACCAAAATGTATGAGAGGGCCAGATACAGTGGCTCACGCCTGTAATCCCAGCACTTTGGGAGAAGAAGTGAGAAGATTTACAATAAATCAAAAAATTGGCCAGGCATCGTGGCGCATGTCTGTAATTCCAGCTATTTGGAAGGCTAAGGCAGAAGGACTGCCTTAGCCTACTAGGTCAAGGCTGCAGTGGCTGTACATGTGTCACTGCACTCCAGCTTGAAGGCTGCAGTGGTTGTGCATGTGTCACTGCACTCCAGCTTGAGCAACAGAGTGAGATGCCAATGCGCGCACACACACACACACACACACACACA
>NW_007042402.1:0-550 GCF_000164805.1 Carlito syrichta
CACGGGTTCGAGACCAGTCTGGGCAACTTGGCGAGACCTTGTCTCTACAATAAATCAAAACATGAGCTGGGTGTGGTAGCATGCACCTATAATTCCGGCTACTTGGAAGACTTGAAACAGAAGAATCATTGGAGCCCAGCAGGTCAATACTGGGGTGGCCATGAGTGTGCCACTGCACTCCAACCTGGGCGATGGAGTGAGACTTCGACTCAAAAAAAAAAAAAAGAAAGAAAGAAAGAAAAGAAATGAAAAAAATAAAATGAAAACCAGACCAGTCACATTGGCTCACATCTATAGTCCCAGCACTTTGGGCGGCTGAGGCAGGTGGATTGCTTGAGCCCAGGAGTTTGAGACCAGCCTGGGCAGCACAGTGAGACCCTGTCTTCACACAAAAAAAATTTTTTTTTCAACATGTGATGGTGCATGCCTACACTCCTAGCTACTTGGGAGGCTGAGGTGTAAAAATCACCTGAGCACAGGAAGTCAAGGCTGCAATGAGATCAACCTGGGTGACAGAGTGAGACCCTCAACTCAAAAAAAAAAAAAAAAA
>NW_007042403.1:0-791 GCF_000164805.1 Carlito syrichta
ACACTGAAACCTAAATAATACTGATGAAATTAAGACCCAAAGAAATGTAGAGACATGCTGTACTATCAACTGAAGAACTAAACATGGTAAGATATCAACCCCTCAAATTAATCTATAGATTTAACACAGTTTTAGACAAAATTTTAAAATGTTTATAGCTATAAGCAAAGTTATTCTAAAACTGATAAGGATAGGTAAAGGAGCTATAATAGGCAAAACAAAAAACAGCTGAAGGAAACATTGTCAAATTTTAAGGCTTTGTGTAAGACTACAGCAATCAAGATGATGTAGTAATAGGAATCATATAAACACCTACAGCAATAGTATAGACTAGCAAGCCCAGCAATAGACCCAAACGTGTATGACTTCTTGATGAAGATGCACAAGAAATTTAATGGGGAAAAAACTTTTTAATAAGTAGTGTTGGAAAAACTGATAACCATATGAAAAACAGAAACCAAAAAAACCTCCACCTCCACTTCACATCTTAAACTATAAAACTTTTAGAAAAAAAATAGAAAAAATGTTTTAAAACATGGAATTAGGCAAACATTTCTTAGACATACACCAAAAACACAATCTATTGGATCATAACAAATTGATAAATTGAACTTCAAAATTAATCCTTTTGCCCTGTGAAAGATCCTGTTAAAAAGAAACAGTGATAAACTACAGATAGTATAAAATATTCACAATCACATATCTGACAAAAACTTGTATCCAGAGTATTAATAACTCAATAGCAACAAACAAGCTAATTAAAATGGCAATGATCTTGAATACATACTTCA
>NW_007042404.1:0-797 GCF_000164805.1 Carlito syrichta
CAATCCACTCACCTCAGCCTCCCAAAGTGCTGGGATTACAGGCTGAGCCACCAAGCCCTGTCCCCGAACTGTTAAAGATAGAATGTTCCAGAGATCATTTGAGGTTCTTCCACCTGACGCCCGCCTGGGTAGATGGTGGGTTTTGGATACGGAACAGATCTAGGGACCTGGCTCCGCCTGGGATGAGGCTGTCAAGGCCTCACCCTACTCATGATGGGAGATGGGGGTGAAGAGCTGAAGCCCCCATTGACACTCCCTTCAGTGAGGCTGGGCGCAGGGGGGTTCACGCCTGTCATCCCAGCAGTTTGGGGCCAGGAGTTTGAGACCAGCCCGGGCAGCACCGCAAGACCCTGTCTCTACAGACAATCAAAAACTCAGCCAGGTGCAGTGGACCCTGCCCGTAGGTCAGGAGGCTGAGGCTCCTGTAGGTCAGGAGGCTGAGGCTGAAAGATCACCTGAGCCTAGGAGGCCCAGGCTGTGGTGAGCCATGACTGTGACACTGCCCTCCAGTCTGGGCAACACAAACAGACAAAAAAACCTGCCTACGATGAAGCTAAGACACTGGAGAGGAGGTGACAGAGCCAGGTGTCACTTGCCCCAACCTTGCCCTGGGCCCTGGCACTCCAGCCCGACCATTGCTCTGTTTCCGGCTTCATGCTGTTGGGAGCCCAGGTCAATCCCCATGCCCTGTGTCCCACACGCACTCTTGGGGGACAGGCCCAGCCCTTGCACAGACACAGCAGGTCAAGGCCATGCACCTCCCCGACAGTGGCTCCCTCCCCACTCTCGGCCAGGGT
>NW_007042404.1:1476-2390 GCF_000164805.1 Carlito syrichta
AAAAAAAAAATAAAAAAGCCAGGCAACCTCCTCATGTCCCCTCTCACTTTGGGAGCTTTTTGTCCTCTCAATAAATCCTTCTTTTTCAAAAAAAAAAAAAGGCTGGGCTTGGTGGCTCAGCCTATCATTCCAGCACTTTGGGAGGCCGAGGTGAGGGGATTGCCTGAGCCCGCAGGTTCGAGACCAGCCTAGGCAACTTGGCAAGAACTCATCTCTACAATAAATTTTTTAAAAAATTAGCCAGGCATGGTAGCATGTGCCTGTAGTTCTGGCTACATGGAAGGCTGAAACAGAAGAATTGCCGAGGTAGCCATGAGTGTGCCACTGCACTCCAGCCTCAGCAGCAGACTCCTACTAAAAAAAATACATATATATATATATATATATATATATATATATATAGCCAGTGTGGTGACATCTGTAGTCCCAGCTACTTGGGAGGCTGAGGCAGGAGGATGGTTTGAGGCCAGGAGTTCGAGGTTGCAGTGAGCTATGATCGCACCATTGCACTCCTGAGTGACAGAGACAGGTCCAGCTCCAAAAATAAAAATAAAAAAACTAAAGTGTTTAAATGATTTTCTCAGTGCCAATTTCTGCTTTCTCTGAGCTCAGGACAACTTTCTGGCAGCCACAGGCGAGGATGGGGCGAAATCCTGGCTGCCACCTGCAGGTGGTGGCCTTGCCCAGGAATGCCCGCACACGCCGGGCTAGGATCTGCTAGGATTCTGGGGCCAGCTCAGCAGCAGTTGACTGGGACGAGAGGCCAAAGGGCCATTGCAGCAGGCCCCCGGAGCGGCTGGAGGCCAAGACCGGACTCTACCTCGCAGGGTCCACCTATGCGAGTCAGCCCCAGTTCTGAATTCCTGAATCGATTAAAAACTCCCAGGAAAGTTGCTAAAACAAGACAGAGGAGT
>NW_007042404.1:3705-4424 GCF_000164805.1 Carlito syrichta
TCAGGCACAAGTACAGTGCAGCATGGGGAACCACAGGCCCACTGCTCTGTCCTCCAGTCGGAGCCACATCAGGTGGCACCAGGCTGTGCCCATGACCTTCACCGGATGGCTGAACCAAAGGCACTGGGCTTTCACATTTCCCAGTTGGATGAGTCCCAAACCCTGGGAGGCCTGCGGGGGAGCCAAGGAGGATGGACCTCTCAGCAGGGTCAGCCATGGGATCTGCGGTCAGGGGAAAAATGAAACCGTGGGACCCTCATTCCCAGGTTAGCTTGAAGTTCAAGATGTCAAAAGCACAGCGCTAGCCAGGCACTTTGGGAGGCTGAGGTGGGAGGATCGCCTGAGCCCAGGAGTTGGAGGCTGGCCTGGGCAACACTGTGAGACCCCCATCTTTTAAATCTCTCTATATAATTGATTCAAATATATAGTTATTTATTGAACTATATATTTGAGTGAATGTGTGTATATCTATAGATACATAAAGAGAGAGAGAGAGCACACAAGTGCTAGGAGCAGTAGCTCACACCTGTAATCCAGCAATTTGTGAGGCCAAGGAGGGAGGATCACTTGAGGTCACGAGTTCAAGATCACCCTGGGCAATACAGTGAGACCCCATCTTTATAAAATAAAGAAACAAATTGAATAAATTCACCAGGCATGGTGGTAGCGTCTATGGTCCCGGCAACTCAGGAGGCCGTGGTGGGAGGATCTCTTGAGCC
>NW_007042405.1:0-545 GCF_000164805.1 Carlito syrichta
GGTCTTGAGGCTGCAGCCATCCACCAACCGGGGGGACAGACCCTTGGGGTCTGGTTCCAGGCGGGAGCTGCCACCGGCTACTAAGCCCCACGCCCTGCGTGACTCCGGGCCTCACATATGACAGCTGCTCACCTGACGACCCCCACCCAAACCCTTTAACAGGGTTTGTTGCCTTCCCTCGAGTAAAGTGAAAGGTCATCCCCATATAACTTCTTAATTTTCAAGGCCTGGCGCCAAGTGAAAATGCAGAGTGGCTGGGTGCGGTGGCTCACGCCTGTAATCACAGCTGACACTGTACTCTAGCCTTGGCGACCCACTCGTGCATATGCTTCGTTGGCCCACTTGACTACTCTTAACAGAACAGAACCCAGGCTAAGGAAGGAGGATCACCCTGAGCCCAGGAGGTTCGAGGCTGTGGTGAGCCGGGATGCTGACACTGTACTCTAGCCTTGGCGACAGAGATCCCGACTCAAAAAAAAAGAAAAAAGAAGAAAGTGCAGGCCCTCTTGTTCAAAAAGCAGTAAAAAAAAATTAATGCAGTTAAA
>NW_007042406.1:0-683 GCF_000164805.1 Carlito syrichta
TTGACTTAACTAGCTGACTAGCAACTGGGTTGGATAGCTGGCCAGCCAGCTGACTTAACTTGCTAGTTAACTGGATGTCTTCATGGGTAACCATCTGACTTAAGTAGCTAGATACCTGGCTGGCTAGCTGGCTAGGCTACCTAGCTAGCCAACAGGGAAGCCAGCATAATTAACTGGCTGACGTAACTAACTAGACAGCTGGCTAGCCAGCTGAATTAACTAGCTTGGTACCTAGTTATCCAACTGGCTAGCCAGCTGACTTAACAAGTTGACTTAACCAGTTAGCAAGCTGTCACAATGAGCAGACATAACTAGTTCACCAGATGGCTACCCAGCTGACAACTAGCTAGCTACTAGCTAGCCAGCTGGGAAGCCAGATGAATTAACTAGCTTACTTAAATTACTAACCAGAAGGTTAGCCAGCTGAATTAACTAGTTTGGTACATAGCTATCCAACTACTTAGCCAGTTGATTGAACTAGTTGACTTAATCAGCAAGCCAGCTGGCACAACTAGCAGACAAATCTAGTTAGCCAGCTGGCTACTCAGCTAACTTAACTAGCTCTCTACCTAGCTACCTAGCAGGCTAGTCAGCAGACTTAAGTAACTGGCTTAATTAGCTAGCCAGCTGGCTAACCAACTGACTTAACAAGCTTGCTACCTAGTTAGACAGCTGACTAGCCA
>NW_007042407.1:0-542 GCF_000164805.1 Carlito syrichta
ATATATGTGTGTGTGTATATATATATATATATATATATATATATATATAACTATATATATATATAGTTCAAATATATATGTGTATATATATATATACATATATATATACATATATATATATATATATATATAGTTCAAAACAACAATTGCTTCTCATTCATTTATTCAACACATACTTTTCTGTAACTCTCTAATAAAAGTACTGATCAAGGTTGCCTGATCCTCTTAATGCAGAGTCCATCTTTGTTCTCTTTTGTTTTGATTTAGTGAAATTTTATATTAATATGCATTTCTTAAAGTATATTAAACTTGGTTGTTTAACTGATAACTGTTAAACAAGATTTCATTTGCATTGCTTTGCTCATTATTTGCCTTTTAAGGTGCCATGTAATTTCATGCTGAGCAAAGGCTGATTACCGCAGTTCTACTAACTTGTTTATGAAAAGAACAAAATGTGTTTTGGCACTGCATTGCATGATTAAGGCTTTCTGCGTTTAACTCGTGTTACTGTCTTGAGCATGAGTGTGGAGGTTTCAGATAGC
>NW_007042408.1:0-540 GCF_000164805.1 Carlito syrichta
ACCTCAGCCTCCCAAAGGCGCAGGATTACAGGCTGAGCCACCGAGCCCGGCTTATAAATATTTTTTAATGAATGGCTAAATTAATGAAAGAAGGAAAACATTCAGGTAGCATTTCAATATACTGTAGTTTAAAATATATATGTACACACACACACACACACACACACACACACACACACACACACACACTTTTATCATACCATTAGTGAGTATGGTGTTTTTTATAGACAGTTCAGGGAGAATCTTTTTATTCTCCTTCTATGTTTTGAAATTTACCAAAAGAAAAAATAACACTCACTTGTGTTAACATTGGTATTTTTACCTGCACATTTGATTGCCTTGTGAATTTATATGAGTTTTGTATATTGTCAGAATCCTATTCTGCTTTTCAGGCTATGCTTCAGGTAAACCAGAACACTTGGAAAACCTGGAGCAAAGATGCTGTATTAAAATAAATAATGTCAAAAGTCAAGAAAGAAAACCACTTCTGCCTCTTAAGTGAGAAAATCTTAGGCTGTGGAGTCAGATTAGCCAGCACTC
>NW_007042409.1:0-537 GCF_000164805.1 Carlito syrichta
ATATCTATTTCTGTGTGTGAACTGAAAACTTCACAGCAAATGTTAATACTTATATTCATATAACTATTTCCAGTCAAACATGTCTCTGTAAGAACACCTACATTACAAAAAAATCCTGCAGTTTCATTCCAAATAATGAGTATATTTCAAATATCACAGTTGTCCAACACAGTTTTTGTAGTTATTAACAGAGGGTGGTAGTACTAATGTATATAACAGCATTTAAACTTAAACTAAAACATTCTTATCTTACTGAGTTACCGAAATAAAAATTTGTCACTTATTTAAATTTCCTCCAAATTATTATCACCCAATTATACAAAGGTGTTATTCCTGACAAAGTGAGGCAAGACTGAAAGTCTAGAGAAGGCATCTTAAATAGAAGACAGATAATGACCAATGTACCAACTAGTTAGTCATGCTTGGTATAAGTATATAAGTATATACTAAGTATAAGTATATAAGTATATACTAAGTATAAGTATATACTAAGTCTACAAATATACTTTTAAATCTTATAAAGAAGCTTGTAAAAAA
>NW_007042410.1:0-531 GCF_000164805.1 Carlito syrichta
GCCTGGGGGCAGGCTCCCCTCTGTGACCTTGAGGGTGCCTCCTGGGCCCAGGGGTCCACTGAGGCAGGCTGCAGGGCATGGTCTTCAGAGCCTCCACCCCAGGGAGACAGGGCTGAAGTCCCCCTGGTGGGTGAGAGTGTGAGTGTATGTATATGTTCCCGTGTGAGCCTGAGAATGGACATGTGCTCCCACGGGGGCACACTGAGTTGATGCCCTGTGACTGGCTGGGGGAGGGTGTCACCCCAGCTCCGCTTTCCTGACAAGACCCAGACTGGCCCAGAACTGGGCAGGTCCCTGTGACTGTGTTGACTCCAACCCCTGTCCAGCCTGCCTGGCAGCCAGAGCCCTGCAGCGCCTGATGACCAGGGTTATGACGCCTCCTGTCCACTCGGAGGGACCTGCCCTGTGGCAGCAGGAACTCCTGGGCATCGAGCAGGCCTGGATGGGTGCAGGGAGATGCCAGGCCACTGGGGCTGCCAGGAGGGCTCCGGCCAGCCCGCTCTGATCCCTGCTCCGTGGCCCCCGGGGGCC
>NW_007042411.1:0-560 GCF_000164805.1 Carlito syrichta
TATTCCATCGTGTATATGTACCACATTTTTTTAATCCAGTCCTCTTTTGATGGGCAGCATGGTTGTTTCCAGGTTAGTAAAGAGACTATTTTAACACTATGCAGTTGCTGCTCTGCAAGTGGCTTGTGGACAAGGATTTTTTGTTTTATAAGAGACAGTGTCTCACTCTGTCACCCAGGCTGGTGTGATTATAGCTCACTGCAGCCTTGAACTCCTGGGCTCAAACAATCCTCCCTCTTAGGCCTCCCAAGTAGTTGGGACTACAGGTGTGCACCACCACACCTGGCTAATTTTTTGTGGAGATGGGATCTTGTTACGCTGCCCAGGTTGGAGGATCCTAACTCAGGCCTGGCAGATCAGGGAAGGCTTCCTGGAAGACCTGGAAGGTGGCCTCTAAGCTGGGTGAGCGGTAGTCAGGACCTAAGAAGGAAGAGTAGGGAATCTGTTCAAAGAACAGCGCAGGCAAGGACCTTATGGCCAGACCCAGACCTGCAGAGGGAGGAATCCCCTTTGTATCTGGCTTCTACTTCTCTCCCAGCAGTGACTTCAACTCTTCTCTC
>NW_007042412.1:0-540 GCF_000164805.1 Carlito syrichta
TTATGTCATCTTATTAATTCTGCTGGTTTTCCAGCTGGCTAGCTAAGTAGCTAGCTAGTTGAGTCAGCTGGCTAGTCATCTGGCTAGCTGGGAAAATTAGCGAGTTAATTCAGCTGGCCAGCCAGCTGCTAGCTAGTTAAGTCAGCTAGTTAAGTCATCTGTCTAGCCAGTTGACTAACTGCTTATGTCAGCTAGTTAAGTCAGCTGGCCATCCAACTTTCTAGCTAGGTGGCTAGCTAAGTCAGCTGCCTAGATAGTTAAGACAATTAGTTAAGTCAGTTGACTAGCTAGCTGCCTATCATGTTAGTTATCTATTTAATTCAGCTGGCTAGCTAGCTAAGTCACCTAGTTAAGTCAGTTTGCTGGCCAGCAGGTTAGCTATGTAGTTATTAGTTAAGTCAGCTGGCAAGCCAGTGGGCTATGCAGGTAGGTAGCTACTTAAGTCAGCTGTCTAGCCTTTAGACTATCTAGCTATGTCAACTAGTTAAGTCAACTGGCTATCCAGCTCTCTAGCTAGGTAGATAGGTAGTTAAGTCTGCT
>NW_007042413.1:0-1307 GCF_000164805.1 Carlito syrichta
TCTTAACCAGCTTACTAAATAAGAAAAGCTGACTTCTAACTTAGCTGACTTACCTAGCTGACTTAACTACTTAACTAGCTGACTTAACTGACTGACTTAACTAGTTATCTAGCTCACTTAACTACGTGAAATAAATAGTTAGCTAACTATTTACCTAGCTGAATAACTAGCTGACTTATCTAATTACCTAAGTAATTAGGTAGCAGACTTAGGAAGCTGACTTAATAGTTAGCTAACTAGTGAGCTAGCTGACTGAGCTAGCTAACTTAACTAGGCAGCGGGTTAGCTAGCTTACTTAGCTAGCTGACTTAATGAGTTGGCTAACTAGATAGCTAGCTGATTTAATGAGTTGGTTAACCAGTTAGCTAACTGTTTTAGTAGTTGGTAAATGAGTTAACTGGCTGACTTAACTAGTTGGATAATGAGTTAGTAAGGTTTCTTAACTTGTTGGCTGACCAATCACCCGACTAGTTAACTGGTTTAACACGTTGGCTGACTACTCGGCCTACTTATTACCTGGCTTAACAAGGTGGCCCAATAGTTGGCCGACTAGTTAGTTTGGTCAACGGGTTGACTGATGAGTTGGCCCCTAGTTAGCACGATTAACTAGTTGGCTGGCTGGTTTCCTGACCTAATTAATCGGCTGATTATTTGGCTGACTAGTTGGCTGACCTAACTATTTGATCGCCTAGTTGACTTTGCTAGTTGACTAGCTAGTTGGCTGGCTAACTGGATAGCCAGCTGACATAACTAGCTAGCTACAGGTTTGGTTAGACGGCTAGCCAACTGGCTTACCGAGCTGGCTACCAGGCTGGGTAGCTGGCTAGACAGCCAGTTATCTAGCTAGTGGGAGGACCAGCAGGCTAGCCTGCTGGCTTAAATAGTCAGGCGACTGGCTGGACCGTCGGATAGCCAGCTGGCTTAAATAGCCAGCCACCCTTCTCATCAGCTGACTAGCCAGCTGGCTGAACTTGCTGTCCACCTACCTGACCAGCCAGTTAATCAGCTGGCTTAACTTGCCAGAAACCTAGCTAGATAGCCAGCTTACCAGCTAACTTAACTAGCGGACTTAAGTTGATAGCCATCTGGCTAGACAGCTGGCTTAACTAGCTAACTACCTATCTAGCCAGGAAGTTAACCAGGTCACTTAACACGCTCACTTAACTAGCTAGCCAACCAGCTAGCCAGCTGATGTAATTAGCTAGCTACCTATCTCACAAGGTGGTTAGCCAGCTGACTTAACTAGCTGACTTTAACAGCTAGCCAGCTGGCTAGACAGCTGAGTTTACTATGTAGCTACCTAGCTA
>NW_007042414.1:0-519 GCF_000164805.1 Carlito syrichta
ATATCTTCTTTTGAGAAGTGTCTATTCATGTCTTTTGCCCACTTTTTAATGAGGCTATTTTTTCCTTTCAGCACATTTGAGTTCCTTGTAGATCTTAGATGTTAGTCCTTTGTCAGATATACAGTTGGCAAATATTTTTCCCATTCTGTGGGCTTTCTCCCTGCTCTCTTGATGGTTTCTTTTGTAAAGATACATCTTCTTAATAGGAAAAGATATAGAAAGAAGGCAATGATGTGTGATTTGCAAATTATATGTAAGAAGGTATAGGAAAAATTGAATTTTTGATATATAAATTTGAGAATTTTAAAAGCAATAAATTAGCCAGGCTCAGTGGCTCAGACTGTAATCCTGCACCTTTGGGAGGCTGAGGTGAGTGGACTGCCTGAGCCCATGGGTTTGAGACCCGCCTGAGCAACTTGGCAAGATCTCATCTCTACAATAAATAAAAAAATTAGCTGTGCATGGTAGCACACGCCTGTAGTTCCAGCTACTTGGAAGGCTGAGGCTGAAGGATCGCCG
>NW_007042415.1:0-512 GCF_000164805.1 Carlito syrichta
CCTGGGTGACAGAGTGAGACCCTGACTCAAAAGAAAAGAAGAAAAAAGAAAAGAAAAGAAAAGGCAAAGGCTTTACAGGAGGTAACATTTGAGCTGGATTTGAACCAACGAGTTGGAGTTTGCCGAGCAGAGAAGAGGAAAAGTATTTTATGCAGAGAATAGAACATGCAAGACAAGGAACGCAAGATCTATCCTGAAATTAGACAACAAGGGACAGATTCAAGACACAGGCCGGGTGCAGTGGCTCATGACTGTAATCCCAGCACTTTGGGAGGCAGAGATGGAAGGACTGTTTGAGCCCAGGAGTTTGAGACTAGCCTGGACATTTGTGAGACCAAGTCTCGACAAAAAAAAAAAAAAAAAAAACAATGAGCTAAGTATTATGGCATGTGTCTGTAGTCCCAGCTACTTGGGAGGCTGAAGCAAGAGGACCGCTTGAGCCCAGGAGTTGGAGGCTGCAGTGAGCCATGATCATGCCACTGCACTCCAGCTTGGGCAACAGAGTGAGACCC
>NW_007042416.1:0-511 GCF_000164805.1 Carlito syrichta
AGATCCGCTGTGCTGAGACCTGGGGCTTCCAGGCTGAAGAAATGTCAAGTGTTCCGGTCGAGGGATGCAGGGGGCTTGGTTGGTTCCAGGACCAGCAATATGCTTGAGTTCACCCGGCTAAGCATCAACAGCCTGCAGGTTTCAGCTCAAACCCAGTTTCTTCCAGAAACCACCAGCCTGGAGGTGACTCAGACATGCACCCCAATGGCACTCTGTCCTTCTCTGTGAGGATCCTGAGCTCAAACCCAGCAATTGTCTCATGTCTCACTGGATGGTGAGGTTGTAAGGATCAGGTGACCAGAGGTCATGTCTGTTTCTGTTCACCATTAGCGCCACAGCTTCAGAACTGTGCCTGGCATGCTTAGTGAGCAAATAGTGAATGGATAAATGGATGGATGGATGGATGGATGGATGGATGGATGATGAATGGATAATGGATAAGTGGGTGGGTGGATGGATGGACAGACAAATAATGGATAAATAGATGAATGAATGATAAATGGATGATGGA
>NW_007042417.1:0-510 GCF_000164805.1 Carlito syrichta
AACAAAGCTACACAACCAAGACAGAACACTAAGACAAAGACATTGAACTTGGTAACTTAGGATAGGACTGGCATTTGAAAGAGCCTACAAGTACTACTACTTGATGAGCTCTCATAGGCACAATTTGCTTCAAGTACATAAATAAGCAAGACACTGTCCATCTCTCCACAGTAGTCGGTTTTCAGGTACTTGCAGAACCAATAAGTAGTCTTAAAAAGGAGGGAGACATAGTAACCATAGACTGTCCCTGCAGGAAGTTTGGAAGTGAAGGAAGAAACCGTGTAGTGTACTCAGGAGAAGCTTTACGATAGGACACATGCGGCAAGCAACAAAGAGGGATACATTGAAGGAAGAAGGAAGGGAAACTTAAGAGACCAAATTCTTAACCCAAATCATGTTAACACAATCATGGACACGGGTGAAAGTGACAGCTTTGGGAAAGGGCAGAAAGAGGTTTTTTTTTTTTTTTAATCTACTCCATAGGAAAAATATAAAGTGTGGTAGTCTGTG
>NW_007042418.1:0-725 GCF_000164805.1 Carlito syrichta
GTTTTTTTTTTGGAGGCAGGGTTTTGCTCTTTTGCCCTGGCAGAAGTGCAGTGGCTCAATCATACTTCACTGCAGCCTTGACCTCCTGGGCTCAAGGAATCCTCCAGTCTCTACCTCCCAAGTAGCTAGTACTACAGACCTGTGGCTACTAGGCCTGGCTCAATTTTCTCACCTTTAAGAAGGGAGTGGCCATTCGGTCCCTGTGAGGGTGATTGTGAAGACTATAAATACAGTGAGTAAAGTGACCACATAGTAGGCATAAAGTGGGCACATAGAAGGCCTTTAAAAAAATAACATCTCTTCTTACTTTTAAGAAAGTTTCTGTTTACACTCTCCATTCTATGGTCATGATACCTACAGAGTTTTGTTTCAGCTCACTGCAGAAAGACAGGCAGTAATTGAACGATCATCCAATGTGTAACTTCACATCGCGCTAGGTGTTCCGAAGGAAATATGCAGAGGGCTATTACCACGTGCTTCCAGGAGCAGCTGTCTCCAAAGGAATTTAGACCCTTGGTGGGCAAAACAAAGACATGGAGGGTTTTTAAGTTGGGGATCAGATCTCGGTTTTAGAAGTTATGGCATTTCTATGCTTGTTGCTGATCACCCCCCACCTTTTTAATGTCTCCCAGTTATTATCAATAAGAATTGGAAAAAATAACACCTTGTTGTATAGCCTTTCACAGTATTAATGTGCTTATCTCTTTGGGGTGCAGTAGAAAGAG
>NW_007042419.1:0-1035 GCF_000164805.1 Carlito syrichta
TAGCCAGTTAACTAGTTAGTTAAATAACCTAGTTATGCCAGCTCAATAGCCAGCTGGTTAGCTAGGTAGCTGGTTAGTTAAGTCAGCTGGCAAGCCAGCAGACTATGTAGGTAGTTAGCAAGTTAAATCAGTTGGCTATCCAGCTGGCTATCTAGGTAGGTAGGCAGTTAGGTCAGCCAACTAACCAGTTGGCTAGCTAGTTAAGTCACCTAGTTAAGTCAGTTGGCTAGACAGTTGGCTACTCATCTAGCAAGATAGTAAGGTCAGCTGTCTAGCCCCCTGGCTATCTAGTTACATCATGTAGCTAAGTCAGTTGGCTAGCCAGCTGGCTGTCTAGGTAACTTGCTACTTAAGTCAGCTCGCTAGACAGCTGGCTAGTTATTTAAGTCGACTAGTAAGGTCAGCTTGCTAACCAACTGGCTAGCTATATAGCAAACTAATTAATTCAGCTGAATACCAAGAAGTCCAGCTGTTTAAGTCAGCTAGTTCAGTCAGCTGACTAGCCAGCTGTATAGCTAGTTAGTGAGCTAGTTAAATCAGTTGGCTAGCCAGCAGTCTAGCTGATTAAGTCAGCTTGTTAAGTCAGCTGGCTAGCCAGCTAGTTAGGTGGGTAGAGAGCTTAAGTCAGCTGCCTAGCAAACTGACTAACTAGTTACGTCAGGTAGTTGAGTCAGCTGGATACTCAGATGGCTAGCTAGTTAAGTCAACTAGTTAAGTCATCTGGCTTGCCAGATGGCTAGCTAGGTAGTAAGCTAATTAAGTCAGCTGGCTTGCCAGCTGGTTAGCTAGTTGAGTCAGGTAGTTTTTCAGCTGGCTTCTCAGCTGTCTAGCTAGGTAACTAGCTAGTTTATTCAGCTGGCTAGCCAGCTGGTTAGATGGTTAAGTCATCTAGTTAATTCAGCTGGCCAGCCACCTTCCTAGCTGGCTAGCTAGATTGCTAGCTAGATAAGTCAGCTAGTAAAGTCAGCTGGCTATCTAGGTAGCCAGCTAGTTAAGTCAGTTAGTTAAGTCAGTTAAGTCAACTGGCCAGCAAGT
>NW_007042420.1:0-505 GCF_000164805.1 Carlito syrichta
AATGGAATGTAGATAAATGGATTGGAAAGAAGAGAAATGGAATGGAATTGAGATGAATGGAATTAAATGGAATGGAAAGGAATGGAATAGAGGAATGGAATGGAGAGGAATGGAATGGAATGGAGAGTAATAGAATGGAATGGAGAGTAATGGAATGAAATGGAATGGAGAGGAAGTGAATGGAGACGATTTGAATGCAATGTAATGCAAAGGAATGGATAATACTTGAATGGAATTGAATGGAATGGAGAGGAATGGAATGCAATGGAATGAAATGGAATGGAATGGAATGGAGAAAAAATGAGAGGAATGGAATGGAATGGAATGGAGAAAAATGGAAAAAAAGGAATGGATTATAATTGAATAGAATGAAAGAGAATGGAGTGCAATGGAATGCAGAGGAATGGAATGGAATAGAATGGTATGGAATGGAATGGAATGGAAAGGAATGGAATGGAATGGAATGGAGAGGATTGGAGAGGAATGTTATGGAGAACAATGAATT
>NW_007042421.1:0-825 GCF_000164805.1 Carlito syrichta
CGAACCCCTGGACTCAGGCAATCCTCTCACCTCTGCCTCCCAAAGTGCTGGGACTACAGGCGTGAGCAATTGCACCGGCTCCTTTCTTATATTAATACTGAATTTTGGTTGGGTGAGATGGCATGCACTTGTAATTCCAACGCTTTGGGAGGCTGAGGCAGGATGATTACTTGAGTTCAGGAGTTCAAGATCAGCCTGGGCAACACAGTGAGAGCCGCCCCCCCTCCACTTTTACAAAAAAATTAAAAATTAGCTGGATGTAGTGGCATACGCCTGTAGTCCCACCTATTCAGGAGGCTCTGGTGAGAGGATTCCTTAAACCTAGGAGTTTGAGGCTGCAGTGAGCTATTAGCACACTATTGCTCTCCAGCCTGGGAGACAGAGTAAGATCCTGACTCAAAAAACCCAAAACAAAATCCCCAAATCCTGAATTTCATATAAAACCATAAAACCAAAGGCCCTGACTATAAGGGATATATGTGGTTCCAATGAAGACTCTTGGCTATACAGGCAGCCTTGTGTTCATGATATGAAGCACTAAGGTAAGCTGGTGCCACTGGAATTTATACTTACTAAGCCATTCGGAAGCCTTGGTCTATGCTCACTTATATTCCTGAAGTACAGTTAGTTCTCTTGGCCACTCACATAGTTTGATTTTTCAGCTAGAATGTTACTGTCAGTTAGACATTTCTTAAGCTTCGATGGATATTTAAAATTACTTTTTAAATTAGACTAGGTACAGCTTTTCTGGTTGCTCATTACCAGTTTTTTTGAAGACAGAATCACTAGTGAGTCCACTGCCCATTCATTCTCTTATTTATGCCA
>NW_007042422.1:0-736 GCF_000164805.1 Carlito syrichta
TGCAGTGGGCTGGAATGGGTGGAAGAGAATGAGGTGGAACATGGCAGGCGGTAACATTGTTCTCAGCCTTCTCCTGCCCCTTCTTCATGGCCAAGGGCAGAGTGTCATTGTCTGTAAGTGTGTCCCTCCTTTCAGTGGGGCTCAGTGCAGCCGGGTCTGCCCCAGGGTGCCCTCACGCCTCTGTGGGATACTGGCCAGGGCCTGCTCTGTGCCAGGTCATCAATTTGGGCCTGTCAGGATTATCCCTTAATGTTGTCCCTGAATTAGGCACATGCGCCTTCTTCCCAGGAGGTGGCTGTTCTCAAGGGGCTCACAACCTCCGGGCTGACTGAGACACTCTAGTGTAGACACGGAAAGGAGGGAGCCTATGCCACCTCACGCCTGCAGGGAAGGCAGAGGCAGGCGTGTGAAGCTTCGTGCTGCACCAGTTTGGATGTAGGAGTGTGAGGCAAGCTTCGGCCACCGCGGGTGATCTTGGGCTTGTCTCACTCTTGCGTGGAAGTATCCAATGGCAAGGTGGGTATGGGATGGGCTGTCTGGGCATGCAGCCACGAGGGCTCATCACAAGCAGCCTGTGGTCTTGAGTTCTGTCCTTAAAACCCATGCAGTCTCTTATCCCCCCACCTGTAGGTGGCACTGGGTATAAGCAGCGACTGTGGCAGCTCTGTCTTCTCATATGATGCTTGGATGCTCTGATGCAGTCAGGAGACAGCTCATGTGTGTCGAATAAAACCAA
>NW_007042423.1:0-838 GCF_000164805.1 Carlito syrichta
ATGGCATTCACAGAGAAAATGCCTATAGAGGCCTACAAAGGATACACAGGAGAAAAACAAAGGAATCAAAGTATATCACTACAAAAACCCACTAAATCACTAAGGAAGATAGCAAGAGAGAAAAAAAGGGACAGAAGTGCTATAAGACAGACACAAAAACAAGATAATACCAAAAAAGTACTATAAGACAGACAACAAAATGGCAATACTAAGTCCTTGCTTATCAGTAATTACTTTAAATATGAATGAATTAAATTCCCCCAAATCAAAAGACGTAGAGAACAAAGAGCGGCTATGCAGCAAAATTTATGTGCTACAGCAAAAACGACACTAAGAGGGAAGTTTATAGTAATAAATGCACTCATTAAAAAAGAAGAAAATCTCTCTCTCTCTCTCTCTCTCTCTCTCTGTTTTTTTTTTCCCCAAACAAGATTCAATTACATGTTGCCTGCAAAAAACTCACTTTAAATTTCAAGACAGACAAGAGAATGAAAGTGAAGGGATGCAAAATATATTCCATGTAAATAGTAAATAAAAGAAAGCAAGGGTGGCTATGCTTATGTCATACAAAATGGGCTTTAAGTCAAAAGCAGTCACAAGAGACAAAGAAAGTAATTATACAGTGATAAAAGGATCAATTCATCAGGAACATATGATAATTATACATTTATATCCATGTACCATCAGAACACCTAAGTATATGTAGAGAGCAAATATTGATAGATCTAAAGGGAAAAATACAGCAATATAATAATTGTAGAATAATCTATAACCCATTTTCAATAATAAATATAAAACTCAGAAATAAAATAAATAAGGAAACAATGCAGTTGAAAAA
>NW_007042424.1:0-500 GCF_000164805.1 Carlito syrichta
GTGCTAGAGGCCCCCAGATTCTTGTGCCCGACTTCTGTTATCTTTACAATGGCATTAAGCCTCTGTGCCCCCCCCTCCACTGTCCTGGAGGTTTGTTGGATATAAGTGAGGGTTCCTAGAGAGTGTTCTTAGCAGGGTCGCTGTTGGACTGTCTTTCTTGTGGGACTGTCCCTCGGATGCTGACTTTCCACAGCCTATCTGCCTCTAGGGCTCGCGGCCACTTGGGAACCTAGCAGGCCCTTGCCCTCCTGTCCTGCATGCCAACTGCCCCCAGGTCCCTGCCCCTCATCTAGAGGGAGGGCTGAGCATGAGAGCACCCTGTGGCTGAGGGGCTGCCAGGGGGTAGCTCTTGGGAGCAGGTGTCATGTAGCCTGCTCTGCGAACCTCATCTGAAAAGTCAGTGGCAACCCCAACCCCATCAGGGGATTTCTCGAGGAGGACCGCCTCGCCCTGCAGGAGCTTGCTTGCAGCCTCGCCTCCCCTGGCATCTGCTCCACACA
>NW_007042425.1:0-499 GCF_000164805.1 Carlito syrichta
ATACGTGTACATATATCACTATAATGCTTTGCTTTGATTTGATTGACCTTTTTTTTTTTTAGTCAGAGTCTCACTCTGTTGTCTAGGCTGAAGTCCAGTGGCATGATTATGGCTCACCACAACTTCGGCCTCCTGGGGCACAGATGATCCTTCTGCTTCAGCCTCCTGAGTACCTGGGACTACAGACACATGCCACCCTGCCCAGCTTGTTTATTTATTTATTTATTTATTTATTTATTTATTTATTTATTTATTTATTTTGAGTGATATGGTCTTACTATGCTGCCCAAGCTGCTCTTGAACTCCTGGGCTCTAGTGATTCTTTCACCTTGGCCTCCCAAAATGCTGAGATTACAGGGGTGAGTCACCATGCCTGACCTACCTTTTATTTTAAATGCTAGTCTACAAAAGTAATTAGATTTTTTCCTATCCATTTGCTTATTGGTTATATGTGATGATTCAGCTTGTCTGGTACCAACTTATTTTTCCCACCATATCC
>NW_007042426.1:0-494 GCF_000164805.1 Carlito syrichta
CACCAGTCGCCCTGTCTTCCTGTTGCCATGAACGCCTACTGGCTGGGGGTACTTGGTGGGGTTTGGATTAAGGGGTTCTGCAGGCCCGGGACAAGGAGTGGGGGGAGAGGTAGACAGAAAGAGAGAGAGGGAGGGAGGGAGAGATGGAGGCGGGGAGGGAGGGAGATAAAGAGAAAGACAGAGAGGGAGGAAGGCAGGGGGAGGGACAGAGGGAAGGAAGGAGGGAGAGGGAGAGAGGGAGAAATAGAGACAGAGAAAGAGGGAGGGAAGGAAAAGGAGAGAGATAGAGAGGGAGGGAGAGAGGGAGGAAGGGAGAGAGAGAAGGAAAGAGGGAGGGAGAGAGAGAAAGAGAGGAAGGAAGAGAGGGAGGGAGAGAACCCCCTCTACCATGAGGAAATCACAACTGACTTTTCCAGGAACCTAATCCATAATACATAAAGTAAGGGCACTTTTGGTGTTTGGCCCTGGTACCAGTTACTCAGGGTGCAGATGGA
>NW_007042427.1:0-493 GCF_000164805.1 Carlito syrichta
ACTTGTTGGTTGATCATGTGTGTTCCAGACAGCTCCTCACTGCCCGTTGTCCCTGAAATGTCTGCTTACCTCTCCTTTCTGGGATCTGCATATGATAAGACACTTCTGTCATTATATGCGTTCTGTTGAGTTGTCTCCTATTGATCTTATCTGACCACTACAATGGACATAACCTTGCTCCTAATCAGGGCTCTCTTAGAGAATGCATATCTTAGGAATATGCTGGACATAGATCAAACAAAAGCCAACAGGTATCTACCAGTAGGAACAAGTTTCTGCCAGTAGGAACAACTAGTCATGAGTTGGACACTTAGGCATTAGATCTTCTACTAGAAGAAAACGTATCCCATGAAAGGACGTAACTCATTCCCTAAAGCCCCACTGGACAGATCTAGGGTTATAGCCATTCTTGTGAGAGAAATTTAAGACACAAATAGAGAGAAACACACCCACAGACACACACACACACACACACACACACACACACACACAC
>NW_007042428.1:0-492 GCF_000164805.1 Carlito syrichta
GAACTACATGTTCTCACTTCTCTTTCTCTGCACATTTGTTTAATTCTTCTTTTTCTGAAGACCACTTCTCTCTGCTTTTTCATGTTGGCAAGAGATTATTTCCTGGTTTAGGTGCTAGCTAAGACTGATTAGCATTTGCATCTCTGAATGTTAAATATCAAATTCTTAGGAAGAGCAAATCTGATTAGCCTAGCTTGATGTATCTATTCCGCATCCAAACAACTGTGGGTGAAATTCCATAGACTAATGTGGCTATACAAGTCTGCTCATGTGAGTGGGAGGGAAATACTCTATGTGTGTGGGGGGGAGTCATCACTTAGCAGACACTCCCTAAACTACACCCAAATCTAAAATTCGATCTGCATTTCCAGACTCACAACAGTCCTTTCAATAAAACATTCTGAAATATATATGTATCTTTGATCCAGTCGAATATATGCTATTTATAATATTTGCATTATTACTTGTCCATATTACAAATCCATTCCCCCA
>NW_007042429.1:0-492 GCF_000164805.1 Carlito syrichta
ATCCCGATAGCAAAATAGCATAGCTTAATCACAGCACAAAAAACTAAGCAGCAGACCAATTTTAGTTACCATAATCATAGTTATAATTTTAAATGCAGAAAAAGAACTCAAAAACAAGTTCTAAGAAATAGAATCCAAACTTTTTAAATGCTATAATCACGATCAAGAAAACTTTAATATAGAAATACAGACATGGTTCAAATAGGACACCTATTAATATAATCCATCACAGCAATAGATAAGGTGAAGGAACCATGTGATTCCCTTAAGCTATTTAAAGAATACGGTCAATAAATCTTTATCTTTCCTGATCACACACACACACACACACACACACACACACACACACACACACACACATCTATCTAGAAAGAGAATAATATTTCCTTAATATGACATAGGATATGTTGCTCTGACCAAGAGCCAACATCATATTCAAGGGTAATACCCAAAGCAAAATTCAGTTGTCACCACTTCTGTTTGAAATTGTTC
>NW_007042430.1:0-958 GCF_000164805.1 Carlito syrichta
TGGCTAATTCTTTACATCAGCTGGTTAAGTCAACTGGCAAACCAGGGTGATACATAGGTAACTGAATAGTTAAGCAAGCTGGCTAGTCACCTGGCTGTTTAGTGATGCCAGCTAGTTAAGTCAGCTGGCTAGCCAGTTGGCTAAAGAGTTAAGTCACCTTGTTGAGTCAGCTGGCTAGCCAGCTGCTTATCTGGTTAAGGAAGCTATTTAGTTCATATGGCTAGCCATCTGGCTAGCAAGGTAGCCAGCTAGTTAAGTCAATTGTCTAGCCAGTTGTCTAGCTTGTTACGTCAGCTAGTTAAGTCAGCTGGCTAGCCTGCTGGTTAACTAGTTGTCAGCTAGTTAAGAGTGCTGGCTTGCTGCCTGGCTAGGTAGTTAAGCCAAATTGGCTTGCTAGTTAAGCCAGCTGGCTAGCCAGATTGCTATCTACTTATGTCAGCTAGTTAAGTCAGCTGGTTCACCGACTGACTAGCTAGGTGCCTGGAAATTTAAGAAGGCTGATTAATATGCTGGTCAGATAGGTGGCCATATAATTAAGCCGGCTGACTAGCTAGCTGACAAGCAGGGAGCCTGGCTAGTTAAGCAGGCTGGCGATCAGACTGTGCAGCCAGCTGGCTTGCTATTTAATTCAGCTAGCTAGCCAGTTGGCCAAACTTCTAGCTACCTAACCATCTGCCTAGCCAACTAGCCAACCAGGTAGCTAGCTAGTAAATCCAGCTGTCTAGCCATCTAGCCAACCAGGTAGTTAGCCAGTTAAGTCTGCTGGCTAGCCAACTAGCCAGCCAACCAGATAGTCAGCTAGTTAAGTCAACAAGCAAGGCAGCTAGCTTGTTAAGTCAGCTAGCAAGTCAGCTAACTATTCAGCTAGCTAGTTAAGTCAGCTAGGTAGTCAGAATGTTTGTCAGCTAACTATTTAAGTCAGCTACCTAGTCAACTAACTAATCAGCTAGATAGTTAG
>NW_007042431.1:0-486 GCF_000164805.1 Carlito syrichta
CACACACACACACACACACACACACACACACACACACACACACACACACACACACCCGATGTTATTACCCTTCCCCAAATGAACTTCTCCCCTATTCCAAGCTGCAAAGTTCAGTGGTTCAAAAGAACCATGTTCATGATTTCCTGGAGGTCTGGAATTTAGAAGGGGCTCCGCTGGGCAGTTCTTGGTTGGAGTCCCTCTGGTGGTTGCAGTGAGATGTCAGTTGAGGACAGAAACAACGGGAGGCTCCTCGGGGCTGGGTGCCCAAGATGGCTGCCTGCTGCGGCTGGCAGTGGGGCCTGCAAATGGCCTCCCAGCTCGAGACACTCAGGGTAGATGGGCTTCTCACTCAGGAGCCCAGCGCCCCAAGTATGGCCATGCAAAAGGGGACGCTCATCACCTTCTCTGACCTGGCCTTGGAAGGCAGGCAATGTCACTCTTCTGTATTCATTGAGTGTCAGGATTCTGAGTCAAAGGTGGAGACCG
>NW_007042432.1:0-873 GCF_000164805.1 Carlito syrichta
TAGTTGGCAGCCTAGCCAGGTAGATGCCAGGTAGGAAGCTAGTTATGCCAGCTGGCTAGCCGTGTAGACAACCAGTTTACTAGCTCATGTAGTCAACTGGCTATCCAGTTATCCAGCAAAGTATCTAGTCAGCTAGTTAAGTCAGCTAGCTAGGCAGCTAGATAATTAAGTCAGCTAGCAACTCAGCTAACAATTCAGACAACTAGTAAAGTCAGCAAGCTAGAGAGTTAGGTAGCTTGTTTGCTAGCTAGTTATGTCAGCTAGATAGTCAACTAGCTAGTCAGCTAGCTATTTAGATCAACTAGCAAATCAGGTCATTACTTAGCTACCTAGACGGCTAGCAACTCAGCTATTTTGGCAGATAACTAGTTGGCTCACTCGCTTTCCATCAGGTCAGCTAAATAGTCAGCTCACTAGCCTGCAAACCGGTCAGCAAACTAGTCAGCATGCTCAGCAACCAACAGGTCAACTAAATTATCGACTCACTCGCAGGCCAATGGTCAGCTAACTAGTCTGCATGCTCATCAGCTGACTAGTTAAATAAGTTCACCGATTGGCTCATTCGCTGAATGACTAGTTAAGGCAGCTCACATGTCATTTCACTCACTGGCCGGCTAGTTAAGTCAGCTCACCGGTTGGCTTATTTGCTGGCTGACTAGTTAACTCTTCGGACCATTTGGCTAACTTGCTATCTGACTAAAGTTAGCTGACCAGTCAGCTCACTCACCAGCTAACTAGTTAAGTCAGCTGACCTGTCGGTTCACTCATGGACCGAATACTTATGTCAGCTGAGCAATCGGTTCACTCGTTGGCCAACTAGTTTAGTCAGCTCACCTGTCGCTCACTCGCTGGCTGAAAAGTTAAGTAAGCTAA
>NW_007042433.1:0-557 GCF_000164805.1 Carlito syrichta
GGGTACCAAGCACCAGGAACCATGAATACCAAGGGTCAGGGGCACAAGGGACCAAGGGTACCCAAGGTGAGGCACACCAGGGGCCAAGGGTACCTAGGTTGGGAGGCACCAGGGACCAGGGACACCAAGGATAGGGGACACCAGGGACCAGAGGTTCCAAGGGCTGGGGGCACCAGAGGCCAAGGGTACCAAAGGTTGGGGGCACAAAGGGCCAAGGTTACCAAGGGTGAAGGGCACCAGAGTCAATGGTACCAAGGGTCATGGGCATCAGGGGACAAGAGTAGCAAAGGTGAGGAACACCAGGTGCCAAGGGCACCAAGGGCCATGGGCACCAGGAACCAGAGATGCCAAGGGTGGGGAACACCAGAAGCCAAGATTACCAAGGGTCTGGGGCACCAGGAAACAAGGGCACCAAGAGTTGGGGTACCAGGGACCAAGGGAACCAAGGATGTGGTCACTAGGGATACCAAGGGTGGGGGCACCAGGTTTCAAGGCTTTCAAGGGTCAGTGGCACCAGCAGCTAAGGATACCAAAGGTTGAAAGCACCAGGTGCCAAT
>NW_007042434.1:0-651 GCF_000164805.1 Carlito syrichta
AATCATTTGACCCCAAGAGTTTGAGGCTGCAGTCAGCCATGATCACTTTGGCCTGGATAACCAAGCAACAACGACAACAACGAAAGAGGTGCCAGGATGCCGGTGGTGTGGCCTTGACCTGCTGAGGCTTCAGGAGTGATGGAGACGCTGTCTCCCTGCCCCCTGCCCCCTCCGATTCATCCCATCATCCCACCAGCGTGGCAAAATACCAGAACAAGCAGGCAGTCCGGGATCAGAGAGGGCAGGTCGCCAAAACTCGGGTTCCTCCATCATGATGTGGGTGGTTCTGCTCACCCATGGTCCCTGTGGATCAGTGAGGGCCCTGTGTGAGGGGCCTTCCCAGTGACCAGAAGGGAGGCCACCTGATGCCCTTCGGGGCACCCTCCGGGCAAACAGAGACCACCTCCTGTCTTCTCTGCCCCACCTCAAGGAAGGGCAGGAGGGCAGGCAGGGGGCATCCTCGTGCTAATGCTAAAAGTGCTCACGTTTGAACTTCTAGCAATGTTGACAACTTGTTTTGTGAGTGACATCTGTCACAATGCTTAGAAGAAAAGTAAAACCTCTCCCAAAAACTTAGCAAAGGGCTGTGTGAAGCCAGGCTCGGTGGCTCAGCCTGTAATCCCGCGCCTTGGGAGGCCGAGGTGAGTGGAT
>NW_007042435.1:0-478 GCF_000164805.1 Carlito syrichta
CCTGGGCAACCAAGCAACACTCTGTCTCTAAAACCCGCGAGACTCCAATTAACTCTGTTAAGGCTAATTCCAACGGAGGCACAGACTCTGCCCCCAGACAGTGCTCCTGGGTCCCCAGGCTCAAGAGGCTGTATTACCAGGCAGCATCTCCCCCTCCGGCACCACTGGGCCAGACGCAGACATCACCTCATCTGGCAGAGACTGCCCTTGGTGATCCTCTCAGTGTTTGGCATGGAAAGCAGGTTGATGCATCCGTGTGGACATCAGAGCTGCAGAGCATGTTCCGGAAGGCTGGAGCAGAGCAGACAGGGATGGGCACAGGAGGGGCTTTCAGGGGTGAGAAGATGTGGCGTGAAACCTCGGTGCTGCTGCTGGCTGTCAGAGTGACCTTGGGCAAGTCCCCTGAATTCCCTGAGTCTCTGAGTTTTGCCTGTAAACACATTTTGAAGGGTAGGTGGGGTTGAAAAAGATCATGAGC
>NW_007042436.1:0-526 GCF_000164805.1 Carlito syrichta
TTCTGCGTGTCTCCTGTCTCTTTCTCTCTTGGTCTCTCTCTCTCTTTTCACCAACAGCAGGTAGTCCTCCTCGTGCCCACGTTTTACTTGTCCCGCTGGTCGGGACACAGTCCTGCACCTGGGGTTGTCCCTTCCACAAGGCGGGCCTCTGGAAACTTCTGTCCCTTACTTCAGGGAGCAGGCCAGAGGCATGGTGCCAGCCTGATGGGCCTTGACAGGACCCTAGCGGGAGCCAGTCCTACCCATACCACACATGGAGGCTCTTTCAGAAGCCAACGTGTGTGCTGAACCTGAGCCAATAGCCTCTTCCCAGGATGTCCTGGCCACCATCCCTAAAGATGCTCTTCCCCTAGAATGGGGACAAGGATGGAGAAAGACAAGCTGGTATTTTGTCCAGGACATGCAATCTGTTCATGGCCATCCAGATTATCAGGAAACAGAAAGAGCACCCTACTGCCTTGGGTCTTTTAGAAAGATTGTTCCAAATAAAATAGGACTTCTTCCTTAATCAGCAACACTCCTAACC
>NW_007042437.1:0-512 GCF_000164805.1 Carlito syrichta
CTACAAAAATCAAGTTAATAAAGGAAAAAGACTAATACATTTCACATCAATAAAAGACACAAACTTCCCTACAAGAAAATACCATAAACAAAGCCATATATAACTTTCTGACATTCAAGTATGAATATTTATAATATGTAAAGAATGCCTAACAGTAATACAAACAGCCCAATGTAACAATTGACGTTTTTCCACACAAAATTCCTTATAAAAAAAGGGCATTTATAGAAGAGGAAATAAAAATAAAAATTAGCATCTGAAAGGATGTTCTATTTCATTAGTAATAGAATGTGCAATAGTAATAAAGTAATAATAGTGATTATGTCCTAAGTGCAGTTCTAATTGTTTTAGATTTTAGATTTTAGAATTGTTTTAGATTTTAATTCACTTAATCTTCACAACCACTGTCTGAGGTATGTAATATAATTATCCTTAATTTATAAATGACAAAATGAGATTTGGGGCTTGAATCCATACACTGTGACTTCACACCCACACTTTTTTTTTTTTTT
>NW_007042438.1:0-639 GCF_000164805.1 Carlito syrichta
TAGCCAGCTGACACAACCTGCTCACTTAACAAATTAGTCAGCTGGATAGCCTGCAGATTTATCTAGCTGACATAACTAGCTAACCAGGAGTCTATCCAGCTGACTTAAATAGCTAGCTACTGAGCTAGCCAGCTGGCTAGCCAGCTGACTTAACTAGCTGACTAAACCAGTTAGACAGCTTGCTAGCAAGCTGACATATCTAGCTAGCTACCTATGTAGCGAACTGACTAAAGAGCTTATTAACTAGCAGACTTAACCAGCTAAACCATTGGTTAGCAAGCTGACTTAACTAGCTAACTTAACTAGGTAGACAGCTGACTAGCTTGCTGACCCAAGTAGCTGACTTAACTTGTGAGCCAGTTGGCTAGCCAGCTGATTTAACTAGCTGACATCACTAGCTAGCAAGTGAGCTTGCCAGCTGCTTTAATGAGCCAACTACCTAACTAGACAGCTGACTTAACTAGCCAGCTGACTAGAAAGCAGACTTAACTAGCTGACTTAACCAGAGATCCGGCGCTCTAGCCACTGACTTAACTAGATGACTTAACTAGCTTGCCAGCTGGCTAACCAGCTGACTTGACTAGCTGATTTAACCAGGTGACCACCTGGCTAGCCAGCTGTATTAACTAGCTAGCTACC
>NW_007042439.1:0-533 GCF_000164805.1 Carlito syrichta
AAAAAGATACATATTTCTAAATGTAGATTAGCATTTCTAAATGTGTATCTAACTGTAGGACATAATTTTTTTTAATTCCCTTTTCAATATGCATAATGGAGAATTGTGCCAATATTTGAGTTTTACTTGAAAAACTAAGCCTTTGGAAATGTATTTATTATTGCTTAGCTTACTAATGTTAGTTATTTTCTCATGACCTTTATTTTTTGTTTTGCAAATGGTAAAATCTGCTTTGTAGACACTATTTGACAAAATTTTGAGGAGCTGAATAATAATTAAATGAAGACCAAAATATGACTTCAGAAAAATTATGTGAAGTTATTATGACAAAGCCAGACTGGATTCTATTGAAGAATAAATAAAATCTAAAGAATGCTGATTTTTCACTGAAATTAAAATGTATTATGCAGTCTTTTTATTTATTTATTTATTTATTATTATTTTTTTGAGTTGAAGTCTCACTGTGTTGCCCAGACTGGAGTGCAGTGGCCGCTCCCGGCCACCGCAGCCTCGCCTGCTGGGCTCAGGCGATC
>NW_007042440.1:0-638 GCF_000164805.1 Carlito syrichta
ACTGAATGATTGAATTGATAAACTTAAGACTAAAGTTTAATTATCTTCTCTCTAACCAGTCTGCTATACTATGCACGTACTATGCCCGTAGAAATATTTTGTCATTCTTTCTTTAAGTTATGGCAGCACTGAGCTTTATGGTATTAAGTGAATGTTGAGGTATTGGATTATCTAAGCATTTATAGGACTCCAAAGATAAAATTATAGTCACTCTTGAACTTCACATAGCAGAAATTATGATAACTCTTTTGAAGTATTTAAAATGACTGTTCCAAGATCATAATAATGTCGATGGGCAATGGCAGCCTGAGTAATTCAGTGCCATCACACTTTTGCATGGCAACATACAGCAGGTCCCAATAACCGTTTATTATGTCCAGACCAAAACATTTATTATTTCCAAGAAAAAGAAAACCACGCATGGAAGTCAGGCATTTTTAATGAAAACAATAAAATAAACAAGATGTCTGATGATTTATTCCATGAAGTCTCATGAAGGCCCAGCTGTTGAAACGTATTTCAAAGCATGCTACAGGCAGAAATGGAACAAGTATTTATGAAAGACAACTGGGGATCAAATATTGATTGAACCCTACCATGTTGTACCATGCCATGTCCGTTAAGTGTTGATTAGGAAA
>NW_007042441.1:0-705 GCF_000164805.1 Carlito syrichta
CTTAAGTCAGCTGGCTAGACAGCTGGCTGGTTATTTAAGTCAACTAGTAAGGTCAGCTTGCTAGCCAACTGGCTAGCTATATAGCAAGCTAATTAATTCAGCTGAATACCAAGAAGTCCAGCTGTTTAAGTCAGCTAGTTCAGTCAGCTGACTAGCCAGCTGTCTAGCTAGTTAAATCAGTTGACTAGCCAGCAGTCTAGCTGACTAAGTCAGCTTGTTAAGTCAGCTGGTTAGCCAGCTAGTTAGTTGGGTAGAGAGCTTAAGTCAGCTGTCTAGCAAACTAACTAGTTACATCAGGTAGTTGAGTCAGCTAGATACTCAGATGGCTAGGTAGTTAAGTCAACTAGTTAAGTCAGCTGGCTTTCCAGATGGCTAGCTAGGTAGCAAGCTAATTAAGTCAGCTGGCTTGCCAGCTGGCTAGCTAGTTAAGTCAGGTAGTTATTCAGCTGGCTTCTCAGCTGTCTAGCTAGGTAGCTAGCTAGTTTAGTCAGCTGACTAGCCAACTGGTTAGATGGTTAAGTCATCTAGTTAATTCAGCTGGCCAGTCACCTTCCTAGCTAGTTAAATCAGCTAGTTAAGTCAACTGGCCAGCAAGTTGGCTAGCTAAATTGCTAGCTAGATAAGTCAGCTAGTAAAGTCAGCTGGCTAGCTAGGTAGTTAGCTAGTTAAGTCAGTTAGTTAAGTCAGTTAAGTCAACTGGCCAGC
>NW_007042441.1:1646-2423 GCF_000164805.1 Carlito syrichta
ACTAGCTAGTTAAGCCAACTAACCAGCCAACTATCTAGTCAGCTAGTTATGTCAGCTAGCCAGCTAGCTAGTTAAGTCAGGCAGCAAGTCAGCTAATTATTCAGCTAGCTAGTTGTCAGCTAGCTAGTCAGGTTGCTAGTCAGCTAGATTGTTAAGTTAGCTAGATAGTTGTCAACTAGCTAGACAGCTAGATGACTTATTTGCTAGCTAGTTATGTCAGCTTGATAGTCAGCTAGCTATTCAAGTCAGCCAGCAAATTAGCTAGTTACTTAGCTAACTTGCCATGTACCAACTTAGCTGGCTGGCCAGGTAACTAGTGGACTCGCTCACTGTCCATCAGTTCAGCTAACTAGTTGGCTCACTCGCCATCCAACAGAACAACTCACTTGTCAGCTCGCTCACAGGCCAACAGGACAGCTAACTCGTCAGCTTGCTCACCAGTTGTCGAGTTAAATCAGCTCAGTTGTTGGCTCGCTCACCAAGTTACTAGATAAGGCAGCTCACGCTTCAGCTCACTTGGCAGCTGAGTAGTTAATTTGGCTCACTTGACACCTCAGGTCAGTCAGCTGGCTGACTGGTTAAGTGTTCTGACTAGATGGCACAATTGCAAGCTTACTAAAGTAAGTCAGCTGACCAGTGTCACTTGTCAGCAGACTAGTTCAGTCAGCTCATCTGTCGGCTCACTTTCCAGCCGACTAGTTAAGTCAGCTAATCTGTAGGCAGACTAGATGGCCAAGTAGTTAACAGCTAACCAATTGGTCCACTAGTTGGCACTCC
>NW_007042442.1:0-537 GCF_000164805.1 Carlito syrichta
ATGGAGAGGAACAGAATGGAATGGAATGGAGAGGAATGGAATGAATGGAATGGAATAGAAAGGAATGGAATGGAAGGGAATGGATTGGAGAGGAATGGAATGGAATGGAAAGGAATGTAGAGGAATGGAGAAAAATGGAATGGAATGGAATAGAGAAGAAAGGAATGGAGTGGAATGGAATGGAATGAAATGCAATGGAGAGGAATGCAATGGAATGGCAATGAATAGTGTGGAATGGAATGGAATGGGGAGGAATGGAATGGGGAGGAATGAAATGAAAATGAATGGAATGGATAGTAATGGAAGGGAATGGAAGGGAATGGAATGGAATGGAATGTAGAAGAACGGAATGGTGTGGAGAACAATGGAATGGTTTGGAGAGGAATGGAATGGAGAGGTATGGAATGGAGGGGAAAGGAATTGAAGGGAATGGAATGGCATGGAGAGGAATGGAATGAAATGGAGTGGAAAGGAATGGAGAGGAATGGAATGGAGAGGAATGGAATGGAATGGAATGCAATGTAAAGGAATGGAATG
>NW_007042443.1:0-542 GCF_000164805.1 Carlito syrichta
CTCACTTTACTACCTCGACGGCTAGTTGGCAGACTGGTTACCTGACAAATTGTAGGCCTGTGCGTGAGTTATCAGGTGAGTTGACTTAACTAGTCAGCTGGAGAATAAGCTGATTGGTCAGCTGACTTAACTAGTCAGCTGGGGAGTGAGCTGACTCATAAGCTGACTTTAGTCAGCTGGCGAGTGAGCCGACTGGTTAGAATACTTAACTATTCGGCCAGTGAGTGATCAGACCAGTGAGCCGAATTAACTAGTTGGTCATCGAGTGAGCCAATGTGGAAGATTCCTTAACTAATCAGCCTGTGTGAGAGCCATTGGTGTGCTGACTTAACTAGTCAGCTGGCAAGCAAGCCGACTAGTTAGCTGTCCTGTTGGCCTGCAAGCAAGCTGATGTGTTAGCTGACCTTTTGCCTGACAAATGAGCTGACTAGTTTGCTGATTGGTTGGCAGGTGATCAAGCAGACTAGTGAGCTGACCTGATGGAAAGAGAACATGGCCACTAGTTAGCTGAGCAGCTTGCTGTGTTGCTAGCCCACTTGTTA
>NW_007042444.1:0-467 GCF_000164805.1 Carlito syrichta
CAGCTGACTAAAGTAGCTGACATGACTACCTTTCCAGTTGGCCAGCCAGCTGACTTAATTACCTAGCTACATATGTAGCCAGCAGCCTAGCTTTCTGAATTAACTAGTTGATTTAATGAAGTAGCCAGTTGGCTAGCCAGCAGAATTAACTAGCTAGTTGCCTTGCTGGGCAGCTGGATAGCCAGCTGATTAACAAACTGGCATAACTAGATAGTTTGATTGCTAGCCAGTTGACTTAACTAGCTACCTACCTATATAATCCACTTTTTGCTAGCTCAATCAACTACCTACCTACCTAGCTAACCTGCTGGCCAGTGAACTGAATTAACTTGGTTAATTAACTTGCTAGCCAGCTGGCTAGCCAGCTGTCTTAACTAGATAACTACCATGCAAGGCAGCTGGCTTCTCAGCTGACTTAAGTAACTGACTTAAATAGCTAGCTAGCTGCCTTATCTAGCTGACTTAAC
>NW_007042445.1:0-467 GCF_000164805.1 Carlito syrichta
AACGAATTGTCCTACCTCATATAGATGATAAGTGGGAGAGATGGGATTCAAACTCAGTATCCTTTATCACTGAGTTTTATTCCTACTGTATCTTGTTATAGATGCCCGAAGTTTCAGTATAGCACAGGTGAAAAGAGGGAAAGAAGGAAACAATCGTTACTAATAGAGCATCAATGACAGCCAAACTATTACAGCGGGAAAAGCACTAGAAAAAGATACCAACATTTTATGTACCAATAATAACTTTTTCCTATTCAGTTAATGTCATCTAATGTCTCTGGACTTACTCTTCTAATCTGCTAAATGGGTATAAATATCCTAGACCTGTCTTGCTCAGAGTTATAAATGTGTGTGAATACAATTTGAAATGAATAAAGTATAAAGAGCTATGACTATGTAAGGTAAACATTTTTTTTTTTGAGTTGGAGTCTCGCTCTGTCACCCAGACTGGAGTGCAGTGGCCGCTC
>NW_007042446.1:0-596 GCF_000164805.1 Carlito syrichta
AGTTATAATACCTTAAAGTTGTTTGCCATCATCTTAGAAGAAAGAGTTACATCCGTCCCATGATAGGGACCCATGGATGTTTTCCTGAGCAGAAAGGTCATCTCATGCTCTTGCTCAGACTGAGTGCTCTGTGACTCCTGACAGCACCTGGGAAACAGGTCTCAGAGCTGCTTCTAAGCACAACTTATTCCATCATCACAGCCACATGCCATTTGCTTATTCTAGCATGTCAAACCCCTATCAACAAAGTATACTTCATTTACTCTGTATGACTGTCCCTACACACCAGGGACAATGCTGCATCTTAAAGGCAATTTTTATTATTTTTGCAACAATAATATCAGGAAACATAAATTTACATACTGCCCAACAATAGACTCTATTTGAATCTACTGCTTTTAAAAAAATCTGAAGCCGGGCTCGGTGGCTCAGCCTGTAATCCCGCGCCTTTGGGAGGCTGAGGTGAGTGGATTGCCTGAGCCCGCGGGTTCGAGACCCGCCTGGGCAGCGAGACCTCATCTCTACCATAAATCAAAAAATCAGCCGGGCGTGGTAGCGCGTGCCTGTAATTCCGGCTACTTGGAAGGCTGAGGCGG
>NW_007042447.1:0-465 GCF_000164805.1 Carlito syrichta
CAGGATACATAGGTAGCTAGCTAGTTAAGTCAGCTGGCTAGCCACCTGGCTATCTAGTGACGTCAGCTAGTTAAGTCACCTGGCTTGCCAGCTTGATAAGGAGTTAAGTCAACTATGTGAATCATCTGGCCAGTCAACTGGCTAGTTGGTTAAGTCAGCTAGTTAATTCAAGTGGCTAGTCATCTGGCCAGCTAGGTAGCTAGCACGTTAAGTCAGTTGGCTGTCCAGCTGGCATGCTGATTAAGTCAGCTAGTTGTCAGCTGGCTAGCCACCTGTCTAGGTAAGTACCTAGCTAGTTAAGTGAGCTGGCTAGCCGGCTTGCTAACTAATTAAGTCAGAGAATTAAGTGAGTCGTCTGACTCACTAGGTGGCTGGTTAGTTATACCAGCTGTCTATCCCACTGTCCAACAAGCCGGCTGGCTATTTAAGATGGCTGGTTGGCCAGGTGGCCAGCCCACTGGCTAG
>NW_007042448.1:0-588 GCF_000164805.1 Carlito syrichta
CAGTTGGCTTCCCAGCTGGCAAGCTAGGTAGCTAGTTAGTTAAGTCAGCTGGATAGCCAGATAGCTAGCTGGTTAAGACAGCTAGTTAATTCAGCTCACCAGCCAGCTGTCTATCTAGTTAAGTCAGCTGTCCAGCCAGTTGGCTAGTAAGTTAAGTTAGCTAGTTAACTCATCTGGCCAGTCAGCTTTTTAGCTAGGTAGCTAGGCAGTTAAGTCAGCTAGTCAATCACTTGGCAAGCCAGCTGGACAGCTACTTAAGTCAGCTAGCTTAGTCATCCGTCTAAATAGTTGACTACCTCATTAAGTCAGCTTGTTAACTCAGTTGTCTAGCCAGCTAGCTAGCTGGATAAAAAGCTAGTTACTGTAGATGGGTAACCTGCTCGCTTTCTAGTTATTTCAGTTATTTAAGTCCTCTGGCTAGCTAGGAAGCTAGCTAGTTAAGTCAGCTAGATATGTCAGCTAGCAAAATAGATAAGTCAGCTAGTTAAGTCAACTAGCTTCATGATAGGTAACTAGGTAGCTAGCTAGTTAAAACAGCTAACTAAGTCAGCTGGCTAGCTAAGTAGCTAGCTAGTAAAGTCAGTTATT
>NW_007042449.1:0-463 GCF_000164805.1 Carlito syrichta
AAAAAAAAAAAAAACCCCACTGCAGCAGGAGGCTTACCTTCTCTATTGTGAACTGTGAGCAGGTCTGATTAAAACTGCTTGCCACAACGTTGTATTCTGAATCACTGGGCTGTAGCTCCACTGTGCAGAAATTCTGCTGCTTCATATCACTCCAGGATACAGGGATATCAACTGCAAAAGACACATTTTGAGGATTCCCTCGCACATTTCTGGTGTGCTTTGAAAAACCGAGTATCATCTGTGTTCTTGTTTTACAATCTTCTTGTTTTACAATCTTGTTTTACAGTTTTAAGTGTTCAAGAAGTTCCTTATCTAAGGTAATGTTTTTCAAAGTGTGGACAATAGACACATACACCAGAACCAACCAGAATGCTTGTTTAAAAACAGAAAGAAAAGGAAAGCCACAGATCTGTGACTCAGAATCTTGGAGGTGTGGAACGTGTGTGTGTGTGTGTGTGTGTGT
>NW_007042450.1:0-491 GCF_000164805.1 Carlito syrichta
AGACACACACGCACACACATGCCTAGTACAATGTGAATAGAGAAGAAAGGCAAAAAGATTGAGGGGGAGTATAAGAAAAAAGAGAGAGAGAAAAAAAGGGGGGATTCAGGTGGAACCCTCATATATATATTGACACACCCCTTAAATTATACAAAACAAATGAATATAATAAAAAACTCAGAAGAACAAAAAAGCAAAAACCAACAAAATCAAAAGATGAACACTCAATCATTCACATACACATATAAACAGAGAATGACAAATAAAAGCAGAAAGAAATGGGGAAAGAAAAAAAATAATTAGGGTGGGAATTCAGATCAAAGCCTCACATACACATTCATGCACAAAGGAAAAATATCTTAAAACTAGATGAACTGACAGAAAATTTTTAAACTTAAAAAAAATTGCAAATTTAAAAGAACAAAAACCTGTCCTCTTCTGGCAGGCTCTGTAATTGTTCCTCTAATCAGATCTCTCCTGCAGAGCCACCT
>NW_007042451.1:0-461 GCF_000164805.1 Carlito syrichta
GATTTATGTTTTCATCATGAACAAGTGAAGTCCCATGTTATACAACAAATGATTCCCAAATAGCAAATCCTAAAGAATGTTCTTGTCACACACATATTTCACTGTATGTGCTGTCCCCTTGCCTAAAAAGCTGTGTCCCACCTAATCTATCTTTTCAGATCTAGCATCTTCTGTAAACTTTTACCTTCTCCTTTACTTCTTTCTGAATACTCCCCTCCTCCATACTGTAAAACATTCCCTCTCCTGTTCTCTAATGGTATGGACGTCTAGTTTTGTCCTTATCACCCTGTATTGTAAAATATATCTGCTTATGTGCTTGTGTCTCCCCACTAGATTGTGAGTTCACTGGAGAAGAGTTAGTGTCATAATCATCTTTGTTTTTTTGTGTGTGTGTTTTCTGTTTTGAGTTGGAGTCTCACTCTGTCGCCCAGACTAGAGTGCAGTGGCCGCTCCCAGCCACC
>NW_007042452.1:0-645 GCF_000164805.1 Carlito syrichta
AGCTGTTTAAGTCAGCTGGCCAGCTTGGAAGATAGCTATATAAGTCAGCTAGTTATGGCCACTAGGTGACCAGCTAAGTCAGCTTGTTAAATCAGCTGGCTAGCTGGATAGCTATGTAGGTAGCTAGCTAGTTTAGTCAGCTAGCTAGCCAGCTGGCTAGCTGGTTAACTCAGCTAGTTAATTCAGTTGGCCAGCCAGGTGGCTAGCTAGTTAATTCAGCTAGTTAAGAAAACTGGCTAGCTAGTTAAGTCAGTTAGTTAAGTCCGTTGGCTAACCAACTGTCTAGCGGGGTAGCTAGCTAGTTAATTCTGCTGGTTAGCAAGCTGGCTAGCAAGTTAAGTCACCCAATTAAGTCAGCTTGCCGACCAGCAGTTTAGCTAGGTAGTGAGGTAGTTAAGTCAGCTGGCAAGCAAGCAGGAAATGTAGTTAAATCAGCTGGCTAGCCATAAGGCTATTTAGTTATGTCAGCTAGTTAAGTCAGGTGACTATACAGTTGTCTAGCTAGGTAGTTAGCTAGTTTAGTCTGCTGGCTAGCCAGGTAGCTACTTCGTTAAGTAAGCTAGTCAAGTCAGCTGGCTAGGCTACTGGCTACCTAGGTAATTAGGCAATTAAGTCAGCTGGTTATCTAGGTAAGTCAGCTCATTA
>NW_007042453.1:0-458 GCF_000164805.1 Carlito syrichta
AACTATTTAGGTAGCAGGCTTAAGTAGCTGACTTAAATAGTTAGCTAACTAGTGAGCTATTTGTCTTATCTAGCTGAGTTAGCTAGCTAGCTAATTAGCTAGCTGACTTAGTTAGCTTACTTAGCTAGTTGGCTAACAAGATAGCAAGCTGACTTAATGAGTTGGTTAATGAGTTAACTAAATGTTTTAACTCTTTGGTAAACGAGTTAAATAGCTGTCTTAGTTTGTTCGGTAGTGAGTTAGCTAGGTGTCTTAACTTGTTGATGGATGATGCAACGAATGTTTATCTGGTTTAACACATTGGGTGACTTCTTGGCTGACTTGTTAGCTGGCTTAACAAGTTGGCCATCTAGTCGGCTGACTAGTTAGCTGGGTTAATTATTTGACTGACGAGATGGCCAACAAGTTAGCTCGGTTAACTAGTCGGCTGGCTAGTTTGCTGACCTAACTAGTCAACT
>NW_007042454.1:0-458 GCF_000164805.1 Carlito syrichta
TATAGTTAGCTGGGTTAACTAGTTGACTGACGAGTTGTACCACTAGTCATCAGTGTTTACAAGTTGCCTACTGCTTGGCTGACCTAACTAGTCGGCCTACTAGTTGGCCGACAGTTTAGCTGACCTCACTAGCCAGCCGTCTAATTAGCTGAGCTAACTTGTCGGCTGTCAAGTTGGCCGACTAGTCAGCTGATTGTTTAGCTGACTTAACTAGTTGGCTGGCTAGTCAGCCAACCATTTAGCTGACTTTACTAGTCGGCCAGTGAGTTAGCCAACTGGTCTGCTGACTTAACTAGTTTGCCATCAAGTGAGCCGACTGGACAGCTCACATAACCAGTTGACTGGTGTGTGAGCCGACTGGTGAGCAGACTTAACTTGTTGACTGGCTAGTGAGCCAACGCAGGAGCTACCTAAGTAGTCGGCTGGTGAGCGAGCCAACTGGTGAGCTGACTTAGTCA
>NW_007042455.1:0-988 GCF_000164805.1 Carlito syrichta
GAAAACATGCCCAAAAAAGACTGTACAAGAATGTTCATACAGCTTTATCATAATAGTCCCAAACTAAAACAACCCAAATGTCTATCAATTGTTGTAAAATAGTAGTATATTCATAGAAGGGAATATTACTCAGCAATAAAAACTATGGCTACATGTAACAATATGTACTAATATTAAATAATTATGCTAAGCAAAAAAGCCCAAACATTATGCTAAGCATAAAAAAATATATATTGTAACGATTTTAATTCTATGATATTCTGGAACAGGCAAAACTAATCTATAAATTATTGAGAGAAAGCAAGACCTGGGGCCACAAGAGAACTTTCTGGGATAAGGGGAATGTTCTCCATCTTGTTCCAGGTACTGGTTACTTGTATATATACAGCTATCAAACTCATCAGGCCAAGCATGATGGCATATGCCTGTAATCCCAGTGCTTTGGGAGGACAAGGCAGAGTGTCATTTGAGCTCAGGAGTTCAAGTTTACAGTAACTATGATGTTGCCCTGCACTCCAGCCCGGGCAACAGAGTGAGACCCTGTTTCTAAAAACAAACAAAGCAAAACAAAACAAAACAAAAAACTCTCATCAAATTTGAATACTTATGATCTGTACATCTTATTGTATGTAAATTACACCACATTTTAAAATAATGTTATAAAATTTATTAGCAAAAAAATGTCAAGACTGAATGTTGTGGCTCACGTCTGTAATCCCAGCACTTTGGGAGACTGAGGTGAGAGGAATGCCTGTGCTCGGGGGTTCGAGACCAGCCTGGGCAAGCTGGTGAGACCTCATCTCTACAATAAATCACAAAAATTAGCCGGGCGTGGTGGCACGTGTGTGTGGTTCCAGTTACTTGGAAGGCTGAGGCAGGTGGAAGGATTGCCTGAGCCCAGCAGGTCGAGGTTGCGGTGGCAGTGAGCTTGCCAGCCTGGGTGCACTGCACTCCAGCTTGGGTTACAGAATGAGACTCTAACCCCCCC
>NW_007042456.1:0-644 GCF_000164805.1 Carlito syrichta
AACTGTGAGAAAGAGACATGCCAGGAAGCTGAGTCTAATTATGAGTCCTTTATTAACGCACAAGTAAAGAGCAGGCACACACCAGAAAAACTCTTGATGCCCGAACTAAGCTAGCAAGAAGCTTATAAAGGCAAAAACCGCCTGTGGGCTACATAGCAGGGGGTGAGGGTACAAGGAACAATCTCTTGGATTTCAGTTAACAAGGCATACAATTACACAGAACTTGTGGCTAGGGAGTGTTGCAAATGGTCAACAGGAACGGTCAACGTGATCAGCCTAAGGGAATGCAGCTGTGGATCTGTGGTCATGGGAACGTTCCAGCAATTACACATATACAATGGGGGTTCATTTCTAGGTCAAGCGGGCAGTTAAGATGGAAGACTTTAACAAGACAGAGTTACTTATGTTACTTATTACAGATTATTATTACTTATATCAAGCATTAAGCAAACTAGTTTTATATTAAGTAAGCTATTATAAACCATTATTGATTTTTCAGATATTGCAGATGCTCAGAACCTTAAAGAAGCACATGCAGGGTGAGGCTCTGATCTGACTTGCATTTGATAGAAGACCACTGAGGCTGCAACGGAAGTCTGCAAGACAAGAAGCAGAGATTGGTAAATGGAAGGAGAAGGAGACAA
>NW_007042457.1:0-1122 GCF_000164805.1 Carlito syrichta
GAGTATGCTAGGTGGCGCTGCAATGGAGACCGTGCAGCTGTTGGCTGAAGTAATGGGGGCTGTTTTCCGTGGCTGGTTCTCATTAGCAGCTGAATAGGGTTCGGAGAGAGTGAGAAGTCGCAGGCAATACCTCTTGAAGTCTGGAGTCTGAATGGAACACTCTCATTTCTATCAAATTCCCTTTGTCTTGGCATACTGGAGTTACTTTCTTTTTTATTTTTTGAGTTGGAGTCTCACTCTGTCGCCCAGACTGGAGTGCAGTGCCCGCTCCCAGCCACCGCAACCTCACCTGCTGGGCTCCGGCGATCCTTCCCCCTCAGCCTTCCAAGTAGCTGGAGCTACAGGCGTGCGCTACCACGCCCGGCTAATTTTTTATTTATGGTAGAGATGAGGTCTCGCCAAGTTGCCCAGGCGGGTCTCGAACCCGCGGGCTCAGGCAATCCACTCACCTCAGCCTCTCAAAGGCGCTTGGAGTTACTTTCTACAAAATCATGCGAGCTGATATTACACATCTCTTCCAAATTATGCATCCAGTGAAGACATGTGGAAATTTTAATATTGGCCAGGGAGAATATTTGCACTTCAAAACTCAGCAAATGCTACCAATCAGGACTTCTGAGAAGATATGGTTATTTATTATTTACCACAACACTACTCTTTATTAGCCAAAGCAAGTTACAAGGTAACCTCAGATTGAAGTAGTGGAGAAATTGATTCCATCTCTTGACCAGAGAAGCTAGAAAGTCACATTTCAAGGGACATGGTTACAGGAAATATCTAATAGTGGCCTTTCCCTCAAAATAATCTACCACACATGGCATTCAAGACCTGGTATGCTATTGTACAAATCAGGAAGAAATACCCAAATATAAAATAAGTGTAGGACAAATATTATACCTGATAATCATGATGCCTTATACTTGAATAGAATTTTTTCATTTATTCAAGTGTTTTCATTTTAATGACATTATATGTGAATGATAATAGCAACTATTACTCCTCTTTTACAGATAAGGAAATTGAGGTGTAGATTTTATGTGATATTTGCAAACCATATGAAGCAAGAAAAAGTACACACACACACACACACACACACACACACACACACACACACACACACAC
>NW_007042458.1:0-455 GCF_000164805.1 Carlito syrichta
ATATCAACAAATGAGCATAGCTATGAGTCAATAAAATGTTACTTATGGACGTTCAAATTTGAACTTTATATAATTTTCACATCACAAATATGCTTTTGATTCTTTTCAGCCGTTTAAAGTGTAAAGCCATTCTTAGTTCACTGGCCACACAAAAACAGGAGGCAGCCAGATTTGGCCCTTGGGCCTTAGCTTGTCCACTCCTGCACTAATCTGTTGAACTTTGAAAGGGAAAAGGATGGGTCTGGGAAGATGGTGGAGCGCAAAGTCCCAGGAATCTGTCTCTCCACCTGGATAGCAGTTGCACTAGCAGAATATGTTTGATGTAACTAACTATTTTACAACTCTGGAGTCTATCAAAGGCTTAAAACTTCCAGTGGAAGGGCTGGGCAGTAAGTTGCACTTAATTTCGGTCGATCTTAGCTCTTAGCACAGTGTCAGTTACCTATCCTCCCACC
>NW_007042459.1:0-454 GCF_000164805.1 Carlito syrichta
CCTTTGTGTTTGGTGCCTCATTGACTTGCCTTCTTCTGTGCTCCAGTGACTGGATTTTATTTTTAATTAGGTTTTAAGATACCAGTCTTTTTCTGTTATGGGTACCCCAGTGGATGACCTCCTCTTTGATGCCCAGTGACTTGCCCTTCACTGTTATGGTAGTCTCTGATGTTGGTCTCCTCTGTGATGGGTGCTCCAGTTACTGATTCTCCTCTGTGATGGATGTCAGTGTTTGACCTGCCTCCCTAACATCTCCTCCAGTTAATGGCTCTCTTCTGTGTAAGATGGCCTCGTAACCTGCCCTCCCCCGTGATCAGTGTCCCAGTGATTTGGCTTCCTACTAGTGGGTGCTTCAGTGTCTGTCTCTTTTCAGTGATAGGTGCTTCCATAACTGTTCTATGTGATGGATGTCCAAGTGACTAGCCCTTCTATGTGATAGATGCAACAGTTACTC
>NW_007042460.1:0-878 GCF_000164805.1 Carlito syrichta
CCAGCTGGCTAGTCAGCTGACTTACCTACTTGACTTAACCAGCTAGCCAGCTTTCTAGCCAGCTGACTCAACTGGATGTCTTAGCTAGTGAGCCTGATGGTTAGCCAGTTGACTTAACTAGCTCTCTAACTAGGTAGCTACCTGACTAGCGAGCTGAATTAACTATCTGACTTATTAAGCTAGTCAGCTGGTTTGTCAACTGAGTTAACTATCTCACCAACTAGCTAGTCTGCTGACAATCCACATGACATAACTAGCTGGCCTGATTGTTATTCAGCTGAATTAACTAGCTTGCTATATAGCTACCCAGCTGACTAGCCAGCTGACTTAATTAGTTGACTTAACTATATAGCCAGTGGGCTAGACAACTGACTTGACTATCTACCTCCCTACCTAGCCAGGTGTCAAGCAAGCTGACTTATGTAGTAACATAACTAGCTAGCCAGCTGGCTACCAGGCCGATTTAATTGCTTAGCTATCTAGCTAGCATGCTGGATAGCCAGCTGAGTTAACTACCTAGCTACCTACATAGCCCGCTAGTTTGCCAGATGACTTAGCTACCTAACTATCTAACTAATCAGCTGGTTAGTGAGCTGACTTAACTAGGTTGCTTAACTAGCTAGCTAACTGGCTACCCAGCTGACTTAACTCACTTAATTAACAAGCTGGCATGCTGACTTATCTAGTTGACTTAACCAGCTAGCTAACTAGCTAGCCAACTAAATTGTCTAACTGACTTTAAAAGGTAGCTACCTAACATGACTAGCTGACATATATCTAGCGAGCTGTCTTAACTAGCTGAAATAACCACCTAGCCAGATGATTAGCCATCTGACTTAACTAACTTTTTAACTAGCTAACCAGCTGGATAGCCAACT
>NW_007042461.1:0-452 GCF_000164805.1 Carlito syrichta
CCTACTTAACTAGCTAGCTACCTAGCTACCCAGCTGGCTGGACAGCTGACTTAACTAGCTTATTTAACTAGCTAGCCAGCTGGATGAACCACTGACTTAATTTTCTGACTTAACTAGCAAGCCAGCTGCCTGGCCAGCTGAATTAAGTGGCTGACTTAACCAGCTAGCCAGCTGGCTAGTCAGTTGACTTAACTATTTAGCTATCTAGGCATCCAGCTTGGAAGCCAGCTGAATTAACTAGCTGACTTAAATTGCTAGCCAGGTAGCTAGCCAGCTGACTTAACCAACTTGATACCTAGCTACCCAGCTAGCAAGCCTATTGACATAATTAGTTGACTTAACCTGCTAGACAGTTGACTAGCCAGCTGACTCAACTAGTTGAATTAACTAGCTAGCCAGCTGGATAACCGGTGACTTAACTAGAACTCTACATAGCTAGCTAGCTGGCTAGA
>NW_007042462.1:0-452 GCF_000164805.1 Carlito syrichta
GGTGAACAGTGAAATTAAGGTAGAAATAAAAACAGTTGTTGAAACTAATGAAAATAGTGACACAATGTCCCAAAATTTCTGGAACACAGCAAAATCATTATTGAGACCAAAGTTTATAGCATTAAATGCCTGCATCAAAAAGAGAAAGATCAGAAATCAACAGCTTAATCTTACCTCAAGAAACTAGAAAAACAGGAACAATCTAAACCTAAAGCTAGCAGAAGAAAAGAAATAACAAAGATCAGAACAGAACTAGAAAAAATGTTACAAAGAATCAATGAATCACAAAGTTGCTTTTTTTTAAGGGATAAACAAAATTGACAGACAACTAACTAGAATAACAAGGAAAAAAAGGAGAAAAAACACAAGTAAATTTAATCAGAAATGACATAACTGATGACATAACAACTGATACTACAGAAATGCAAAAGATCATAGCAACTACTATGAAA
>NW_007042463.1:0-1010 GCF_000164805.1 Carlito syrichta
AATCCCATTATTCCTGATCTAAAGCCAGTCACCCTGTGAACACACCATGTGCTGTTTAGAGTCTGTGAACGATTCTGATGAATTTGGAGACAGAGTCTGGCTCTGTGGCTTATCCTGGTGCCCATGGTCATCACCATGGTTCCTTGCAAGGCTCTAATTCGAGGGCTCCAGTGATCCTACTGCTTCAGTCTTCGGAGTAGCCAGAATGACGGGACCCTCGAAACCAGGCTCCCTGTTTAGATGGGTGTGGACACGGGATCTCCAGGAGCCTTGGGCTCCTGGGCTCCAACCATCCTCCCAGCTCAGAATCCCAGAGTGCTGGGATTCCAGGTGTGAGCTCCCATGCCAGGCCTTCTAGTTCGTTTTTGATGAAGGATCGAGGCCAGGCTTGGGGGCTCAGCCTCATCATCCAAGCACTTTGGGAAACCAGGCCAGTGGCCAGCACAAAACTGTGGCCAAGAACCACCCAGGCAACATGGTGAGAACTCATCTCTACCATCCATCCCAAATGAGCTGTGGGTGATGGCACACACCTGTTGTTCCTGCTCCTCAGAAGGCCAGCAAAGGGCTCACCAGAGTCTGGTGGGCCGAGGCTGCAGTGGCCTGAAGTGAGTTATCTCCATAAAACCTAGGAAAATGAGTGAGACTTCTACTCAAAGAAAAAAAAAAGGAAAAAAAGAAAAGCATCCATTTGTGTATGGAGTTGGGACCATTGTGAACAGACAGAGATCATTTGGGAAGGAAGCCCCAGGCTTTTTCCTAGAAATCCCGAAAGATGGTGGATCAGCAATTGGGTTGTGACTTTGGGAGGCTGAGGTGGGGGACTGCTGCATCCCAGTAGTTCAAGACCAGCCAGGGCCAAGTAGTGACATCTCATCACTCCTTGGAACACAAGCACTGAGTCACACATTGTGTCACACACGTCCTGGCTACACGGGATGTGGTGGCCTACGTCCTGCGACATGCCTTTGTGTTGCTCCCACTGACAGAACGTGCAAGTACAGGACTGG
>NW_007042464.1:0-578 GCF_000164805.1 Carlito syrichta
AAAAAAAACAATTAACTGGGCGTGGTGGTGTCCACCTATATTTCCAGCTGCTTGGGAGGCTGAGGCAGGAGGATCATCTGAGCCCAGGAGGGTGAGGCTGCAGTGAGCAATGATTATACTGCTCTCCAGCCTGCATGACAGAGTAAGAGCCTGTGTCAAAATAGAATAGAATAGAATAGAATAGAATAGAATAGAATAGAATAGAATATACAGGAGAGTGTGCATAAGTTATATGCAAGCGCTACAGTTATTTATTTATTTTTTTGAGTTGGTGTCTCACTCTGTTGCCCAGACTGTAGTACAGCGGCATGCTCATGGCCACCACAGCCCTGATCTGCTGGGCTCAGTTGATCCTTCCGCCTCAGCCTTCCAAGTAGCTGGAACTACAGGTGCGCACTACCACGCACAGCTTATTTTTTGATTTAGTATAGAGATGAGGTCTCACCAAGTTGCCCAGGTCAGTCTCGAACTCCTGAGCTGAGGCAGTCCTATCGCTTTGGCCTCCCAAAGTGCTGGGATTATAGGCTTGAGCCACCGCGCCCTGCCATGCTACCATTTTATATGAGACCTGAGTATCC
>NW_007042465.1:0-605 GCF_000164805.1 Carlito syrichta
GCTCACTTAACCAGCTAGCCATCTGACTAACCAGATGACTTAACTAGCTGACTTTTCTAGTTAACCAGCTCCTTAGCCAGCTGACTTAACTAGCCAGCTACCTACATACCCTGCTATCTTGCCAGCTGACTTAACTATGCAGCTGCCTAGCTAATCAGTTGACTAGTGAGTTGACTGAACTAGGTGGCATAACTAACTATCCAGCTGGCCAGCCAGCTGACTTAACTAGTTATATACACAGCTAGGCAGTTTGCTAGCCAGGTGAATTAACTAGCTGACTTAATTAGCTAGCCACGTGTCTAGCGAACTGACATAACTATCTCGCTATCTAGCTAGCCTGCTGACAGTCCAGCTGACTAATCTAGCTGACTTAACTAGCTTGCCTGCTTGCTAGGCTGCTCAATTAACTACCTTGGAACATAGCTAGCCAGCTGGCTAGCAGGTTGGGTTAACTAAGTGACTTAAGCTAGCCAACTGGCTAGCCAGCAGAATTAATTATCAAGCTACAGAACTAGCCAGCTGACTTGCTAGCTGACATAAACAGTTACCCAACTGGCTAGCCAGATGACTTGCTAGCTGACTTATCTAGATAGCCAGCTACCTAG
>NW_007042466.1:0-705 GCF_000164805.1 Carlito syrichta
AGATGATTTATGGGGAATTGCCATCCATCTGACATGAACTTTTCTTGAAAATAGGAAAAACAAAAACCAAAACTCAAGGGCATGGTAAGTAAGAAAATAACTAGTGATGTCTTTAATATGTATTTACATATAAATATATATATATACAAAATCCTAAGCTAAATATTATTAAATAAAATCCAGTTTGTATAAACAAGATAATATTTTCATGTTCAAGTCAATTTCATTTCAGGAATGAGTGGTTGGCTTGACTTTTTAAAAATATTATTGTAAAGCAGCAGAAATGAAAACATATAATCACCTGAAGAGATTCAGTAAAAACAAATTTGATAGCATTAGATGTTTTGCATGATAAAAAAGAAACTTCTAGCAAGCTAAAAATATAGGGATTCCTCTTTAATATGAAAAAGGTGTTTACAAAAAATCTCCTACAAACATGAAAACTTTCCTTATGTGAACAAGAAAAAGAAAATAACCCTCCTATCATTATTCTGTTTCATGCTGTCCTTGGGCATCTGATTCAATCTATTTAATCAAGAAAAAAGAATGTAAGATAGTTTAATCAGGTGAAAAAGAAGAAGCTGTTGTTATATACTATATGTTTGTAACATAGAAAATCTTCATGACTTGGAATAGGTAAAGATCCCCTAAACAGGACACACACAAAAGTAAAACAATTAAGGACAAAAAGGAAATACAAGGCAA
>NW_007042467.1:0-448 GCF_000164805.1 Carlito syrichta
GATTGAACTAGTCAGCTGGCGAGTGAGCTGACAGGTGAGCTAATTTAACTCATTCTCCAGCGATTGATCTCACATGTCAGCTGACACAATTTGTCACCCAGTGAGTGAGTCGACTTGTCAGCTGACTTAACTATACGACTGGTGAGTGAACTGACTGGTCAGCTGACTTTAGTTGACTGACTATGGAGCCGACTGGTCAGAGGTCTTAACAAGTCAACCGGCCAGTGAGCCGACCGGTGAGTGGAATTAACTAGTCAACTGACGAGTGAGGAAACAGGTGAGTTGCCTTAACTATTCAGCTGGCGTGTGAGCCAACAGATGAGATGACTTAACTAGTTGGCTGGAGAGTAAGCTGACTAGCTAGTTAACCTGGTGTCCTGTGAGAGTCGACCTGTTGGCTGGTTAGCGAGCTGACTAATTTGCTGACAGGTTGTCAGGCAAGGGAGCC
>NW_007042468.1:0-447 GCF_000164805.1 Carlito syrichta
AAAAAAAAAAAAAAAAAAAAAAAATACTGCCTCCTAGGAAAGGTCAGGAAGCACACACCTCGAGTCTGTACGGGGTGACTTGCTGTAAAATCAAATGACCCCTCAATGGAGGCTTTACAGTGTAAACCCTTGAGAAGTCACCTGTCTCCCCAAGAACCTGTTCCTCTATGCCCACATGGCCCCCATTGGACACAAGCCCATTTATCAATGTGTGACCAGGGACGATGTCATCTCTGTATCTTCAGTGATGAGCAGGGTGTCTGCCATATGAGGCACACTTAGTCTTTGGAATAAATAGAAATAATTGAACAAGTTGATTTGAAGTCTATATGTTTTCGAGGAGGCCCCTAAGTTGTAAAACATGCACTTTCCCAAGCTTTTTGATTAAGATCTTCTGTTGCTGTATGTTATGTCCAGAATAGCATGCTGAGTTCTAGATAGAATTGA
>NW_007042469.1:0-869 GCF_000164805.1 Carlito syrichta
CACATGATTCATCAGGTGTTGATGTTTGGTCGTGTCAGGTTGTCCTGGGGGCCCAAAAGCCCACACTGGGATATGGTGGTAAAGAAACAGACGGCAGGAAAGATGGGGAGGACCAAAGATGAGTATGGGTGGGGTTGGCTCAGCATGAAAGTGGACCTGTCAATGACACTGACCCCTCTGCTTACACCCCAGTACTCGGATCCCTGGACCATCTGAAGCCCACCATGTCAAGAGGAGGCACTTTGGTGGGTCGTGCAGGAGTGGCAGTGCACAAGCAACATTGACCAAATGATCTTCTTCGAGATGGCAGCAAAGTGAGTCAGGGTCCTGGGTACAAGGAGTGCTGTGTTGCATGTCTCTGCAGATGGGAGGTATATAGTCTGTCACAGGACCCCTGTCCCTTTAACACCTAAGAGTCTGCATTCTTTACCCGGAGTCATTGGGGAATCTGTCCTGCTGTCTCCAAAACAGCCTTCTGCCAGGTCTGGGGACAATCCCCTTGTTGGTCCTGCAGGCCATGGCAGGAACAGTTAGCAACACAGCCCCAGGGGGCCACCTCAGTTCTGGAGATGGGAGAAGAGGTTCCAACCACATTTCTGGCTCCTCCGTCCTCAGGAAAAGTGGTCAGAAGCTGGTCACCTGCAATTCCAGCAGGGTCTGGGGGCGGTTGGCTGAGAGGCCAGCAACTCTGACACTCGAGTCCAGACTCCAGCCTCCAGCCAGAGCTCCTCAGCCATCACCTTTTTACAGCAGACAGACAAGACCTCAGAGGAAATGCGTCCCCTACCCTAGGCTCTGTGTCCCCACCCTCACATCTCCTGGACTAACTGTGTCCCAGGTTATCCTCAAGCACTCATGTCCTGGCCATG
>NW_007042470.1:0-986 GCF_000164805.1 Carlito syrichta
GGTAGTTAAGTCAACTAATTAAGTCAGTTGCCTAGTCAACTGGCTAGCTAGTTAAAAAGCTAGTTAAGTCAGATAGCTACACAACTGTCTATCTAGTTATTTCAGCTTGTTAAGTCACCTGGCTAGCTAATTAGCTAGTTGTCAGCTATTTATGTCAGCTAGCTAGCTAGTTATGTCAGCTAGTTAATTCAGCTAGCTAGCTAGCTAGCTAGCTAGTTATTTTAGCTTGTATAGTCAGCTGGCTAGCTAGATAGCTATGTAGTTAAGTCAGCTAGTTAAGTCAGCTGGCCAGGTAGTTAAGTAAGCTAGTTAAGTCACATGGTTAGCCAGCTGCATAGCTTGGTAGCTTGCTAATTAATTCAGCTGGCTAGCCAACTGGCTAGCTAGTTAAGTCACCTAGTTAAGGCAGCTTGCTAGTCAGCTGTTAGCTAGGTAGTTTTGTAGTTAAATCAGCTGGAAAGCCAGCAGAATACATAGGTAGCTAGCTAGTTAAGTCAGCTGGCTAACCACCTGGCTACCTAGTATTTTCAGCTAGTTAAGTCAACTGGGTAGGTAGCTGGCTAACGAGTTAAGTCAACTAGTCATGTCAGCTGGCTAGCCAACTGGCTAGTTGCCTACATCAACTAGCTAATTCAAGTGACTAGCAATATGGCTAGCTAGGTTGCTAGCGAGATAAGCCAGCTGGCTAGCCAGCTTTCTAACTGGTTATGTCAGCTAGTTAAATCAGTTGGCTACCCACCTGTCTACATAGTAGCTAGCTAATTAAGTCACCTGGCTAGCCAGCTGGCTAGCTAGTTAAGTCAGCAAGTTAAGTGAGCTGGTTAGGTGTCTGGCTAGCTAGGTGGCTGACTAGTTAAGTCAGGTTGTTAAGTCAGCCACCTAGCTACCCAGATGGCTATCTAGTTAAGTCAGGTTGTTAAGTCAGTCAGTTAGCCGGCTGGTTACCTAGTTGACTGGCAAGTTATGCCGACTGATTAACAGGCTGG
>NW_007042470.1:2304-2670 GCF_000164805.1 Carlito syrichta
TAACTAAGCTAACCCATCGGCCAACTAATTGGCCCACTTTTCAGGCGTCAAGTTAGCTCACCTAACTAGTAGGCCAAATAGTTAGGTCTGCTAAATTGTTGGTCAGTCAGTTGGCTGACGAATTAGGTCAGGAAACCAGCCAGACAACTTGTTAAGCGAGCTAGCTAGTGGGCCAACACGTCAGTAAACTAGCTAATCCAGCTAACTAGTCAGCCTATTATTCAGCTGAATGTTAAGCCAGCTAACAAGTCGGCCTAGTAGTAAGCCAACGTGTTTAACCAGCTTAGTAGTCAGGCAACTCGTAAACCAAAATGTTAATTCACCCAGCTAACTTGTTAACCAACTACTTAAGTCAGCTGGTTAACT
>NW_007042471.1:0-3493 GCF_000164805.1 Carlito syrichta
GATAAATTGGCAGCTGGTATTTTGTTACACCACTGGTAGCAGGAAGGAACAAAATGAAACTTGTAAAGGTCAACTTCCCCATAAACAAAAAAACATGATGTAAACATTTAATGTGTAACATTTTGTGGGTAGGGGAGTCAGTAAAAAACTATATAAGCTTGTAAGAGTTGAACAAAAACTGGCAGAGTCTTGAACTCTCCCCAGGAAGAAGGATCCTGTCGTGTTCATCTTTTCTTTTTCGTCGCTTCCCGATTCCCCCGTCTCAAGCCCTGACTCTCTTCTGGAGCTGGACTCCAGCAGCTGGTTACATCAGCTAGTTAATTCAAGTGTCTAGCCAAATAGGTAGCTAGCTATTTTATTCAGCTGGCTAGCCAGCTGACTTGTTGGTCAAGTCAGCTAGTTAAGTCAGCTGGCTAGCCACTTGGCTAGGTAAGTAGCTAGCTAATTAAGTCAGCTGACTAGCTGGCTGGCTAGCTAGTTAATTTGGCGAGTTAAGTGAGCTGGCTAGCCGGCTCACTCGGTAGTTAGCTAGCTAGACAAGTCAGCTTACCAGCCAGCAGTCTAGCTGTTAAATTCAGCTAGTTAAGTCAACTGGTTAGGCTGCCAGCTAGGTTGGTAGCTAGCTAGTTAAGTTAGCTGGTTGGTCAGCTTGCTAGCTTAAGTCATGTAGGTAAGTAACCTGGCTAGCCAGCTGGTTTGATAGTTAGCCAGCTGGCTAGCCAGCTGACTAGCTGGTTAAGTCAGCTAGTCAAGTCAGCTGGCAACCAGCTGGCTAGTTAAGTCAGCTCATTAAGTCAGTTGACTATACAATTGGTTAGCTAGTTAAAAAGGTAGTCATGTCAGATGGGTATCCATCTGGCTAGCTGGTTATTTCAGCTAGTTAAATCAGCTTGCTAGCTAAGCCATTAGCTATATAAGTCAAGTAGCTTTGTCAGCTAGCTAGCTAGTTAATTCAACTTTTTAAGTCAGCTGGCTAGCTAGATAGTTAGCTAGGTAGCTAGTTAGTTAAGCCAGCTAGTTAAGCCAGTTGGCTAGCTAGGTAGCAAGCTGGTTACAACATCCTGTTAAGTCAGGTTGCTAGGTAGTTAAGTCAGCGAACTAAGTCACCTGGCTAGCCAGCTCCCTAGCTGGATAGGTAGCTAGTTAAGTCAGCTGGCTAGCCAGTTAGCTAGCGAGTTAAGTAACCAAGTTAAGTCAGCTCACTAGCCAGCATGTTAGCTAGGGAGCTAGGTAGTTAAGTCAGTTGGCAAGCAAGTCAGCTACGTAGGTAGCTAGCTAGTTAAGTCAGTTGGCTATCCAGCTGACTAGCTAGGTAGCTAGGCCGTTAAGTCAGCCTGCTAGCCAGCTGGCTAGCTTGTTAAGTCACCTAGTTAAGTTAGCTGACTAGACAGCTGACTATCTAGGTAGGTAGATAGTTAAGTCAGCTGTCTACCCTGCTGGCTAGCTAGTTAAGTCACCTAGGTAAGTCAGCTGGCTAGCCAGCTGGCTATCTAGGTAGCTTGCTAATTAAGTCAGCAGGCTAGACAGCTGGTTATTTAGTTAAGTCACCTAGTTTGGTCAGCTGGCTAGCCAGCTGACTAGCTATATAGCAAGCTAGTTAATTCAGCTGACTAGCAAGCAGGCCAGCTATTTAAGTCAGCTAGTTAAGAAAGCTGGCTAGCCAGCTGGCTAGGTAGGTAGGTAGTTAAGTGAATTGTCTAGGCAGCTGGCTAGCTAATTAACTCAGCTAGTTAAGTCAGCTTGCTAGCCATCTAGCTAGCTAAGTAGAGAGCTAGTTAAGTCAACTGGCTAGACAACTGGCTAACTAGTTAAGTCAACTAGTTGAGTCAGCTGGATAGCCAGCTGACTATCTGTTTAAGTCAACTAGTTAAGTCAGATTCCTAGCCAGCTGGCTAGCTAGGGAGAAAGATAGTCAGCTGGCTAGCAATCTGGCTATCTGGCCAGCAATCTGGCTAGCTGGTTAAGTCAGCTCATTAATTCACCTGGCCCACCAGATGACTAGTTATATAAGTCAGCTAGTTAAGTTAGCTGGTCAGCCAGCTGGCTAGCTAGTTAATTCAGCTAGTTAAGTCACCTGGCTAGGCTGCTGGCTAGGTAGTTCACTAGGCAGTTAAGTCAGATAGCTAGCCAGCTGCCCAGCTAGTTACATCAGGTAGTTTAGTCAGCTGGATAACCAGCTGGCTAGCTAGTAAAGTGAGCTCTTTAAGTCAGTTGTCTTGCCAGCTGGCTAGCTCATAAAAAATGTAGTTACACCTGATGGGTAGTCACCTGGCTCAGTAGTTATTTCAGCTAGTTAACTCAGCTGGCTCGCTAGGTGGCTAGCTAGTTGTCAGCTAGATGTGTCAGCTAGCTAGCTAGTTAAGTCAGTTAGTTAAGTCAGCTAGCTATATGATAGCTAGATAGCTACCGAGTTAAATCAGCTAGTTAAGTCACCTGGCTAGATGGGTAGCAAGCTAGTTAAGTCAGCTAGTTAGGTCAGCTGGGTAGCTAGGTAGCTAGTTAGTTAAGTCTGCTGGCTAGAAGTTAAGTCAGTTAAGTCAGCTGGATAGCCAGAAGCCTAGCAGGATAGCTAGCTAGTTATGTCAGCTGGCTAGCCAGCTGGCTAGCTAGTTGTCACCTATTTAAGTCAGCTAGTTGGCCAGCAGGTTGGCTAGGTAATTAGGTAGTTAAGTCAGCTGGCAAGCCAGTGGGCTATGTAGGTAAGTAGCTAGTTAAGTCAGCTGACTAGACATCTGGCGCCTAGTTATGTCAGCTAGTTAAGTCAGCTGGCTATTCAGCTGTCTAGCTGGTAGCTAGCTAGTTAAGTCTGCTGGCTAGACAGCTGGCTACTTCATTAAGTCAGCTAGTTAAGTCAGCTGGCTTGCCTGCTGTCTAGCTAGATAGCTAGGCAATTGCCAGCTGGCTAAACAGCTGACTAGCTACTTGTCACCTAGTTATTTCAGCTGGACAGCCAGCTGGCTAGCTATGTACCTAGCTAGTTAATTCAACTGGCTAAAGAGCAGACCAGCTAGTTAAGACAGCTAGTCAATTCAGCTGGCTAGGTAGTGACCTAGTTAAGTCAGTTGGCTAGCTAATTAAGTCAGCTATTTAAATCAGCTGTCTATCCAGGTGTCTAGAGAGGTATCAAACTAGTTAAGTAAGCTTGTTAGCCAGATAGATAGCTAGTTAAGTCAGCTAGTTTAGTCACCTGGCTGGACAGATGCCTAGCTCGTTAATCAACTAGTGAAGTCAGCTAGGTAAACAGATGGTAGTTAGTTAAGTCACCTCGTTAAGTCAGTTGGCTGGCAGCTCACTAGCTAGTTAAAAAGCTAGTTAATTCAGATGGCTAGACAGTTGACTAGGTAGTTATTCCAGCTAGTTAAGTCAGCTTGCAAGCCAAGAGGATACGTAGGTAATAGTTAATTCAGCTGGCTAGCTGCCTGGCTAGCTAATAATGTCAGTTAGTTAAGTCAGTTGGCTATCCAGCTGGCTAACTAATTATGTCAGCTAGTTG
>NW_007042471.1:3513-4509 GCF_000164805.1 Carlito syrichta
GCTGGTTAAGTCAGCTAGTTAATTCAGGTGGCTAGACAACTGGCTAGCTAGGTAGCTCGCCAGTTACATTAGCTGGCTAGCCAGCTGGTTAGCTGGTTAAGTAAGTTTATTAAGTCAGCTGGTAGTCACCTGGCTAACTAGGTTGTTAGCTAATGACATCAGCTGGCTAGCCTGCTGGCTAGCTAGTTAAGTCAGTGTCTTCAGTGAGCTGGCTAACTGGATGGCTAGCTAGGTGGCTAGCTAGTTAAGCCATCAGGCTAGCTGGAGGGCTGTCTAGTTAAGTCAGCTAGTTAAGTCAGCTGGTTAGCCGGCTGTCTAGCTAGGTGTCTGGCAAGTTAAGCCGGCTTGTTAGCAGTTTGGTCAAGTAGGTGGCCAGCAAGTTAAGCTGGCTGGCTAGCCAGCTGACCAGGAGGGTGGCTGGCTAGTTAATCTGGTGGGCTATCCAACTGTCCAGTCTGCCAGCTGGCTATTTAAGCTGGCTGGCTAGCCAGCTGGCCAGCCCACTAGCTAGATAGCCAGAGGCATAGCCAGCTAGTCAGCCAGGTAACTAGTTAGTTAAGTCAGCTGGCTAGCCAGCTAGCCAGCCAATTAGCTAGTCAACTAGTTAAGTCAGCTAGCTATCCAGCAAGCTAGGTAAGTCAGTTAGCAAGTCAGCTAACTATTGAGCTAGCTAGTTAAGTCAGCTAGCACGTCACATTGCTAGTCTGCTAGCTAATTATATCAACTAGCTAGTCAGCTAGCTAGTCAGCTAGATATTTAAGATAGCCAGCTATCTCTCCAGTTAGCTAGCTAGTTAAGTCGGCTACCTAGACAGCTTGATAGCTTCTTTGCTACCCAGTTACATCAGTTAGATAGCCAGCTAGTTAGTCAGCTAGCTAGTTAAGTCAACTAGCAAATCAGGTACGTACTTAGCTCACTAGTCGGCTAGCAACTGAACTAGCTGGTCAGCTAACTAGTGGGCTTGCTCGCTTTCCATCAGTGAGTTAGCTATTCAGC
>NW_007042471.1:4529-13844 GCF_000164805.1 Carlito syrichta
CAGCTCACTTGCCAACTGACAAGTTAAGTCAGCTGACCAGTCGGCTTACTTGCCAGACAACTAGTTAAGTTGGCTAACCCATCGGCTTACTTGCAGGCCAACAAGTTAAGTCTTCTGACCAGTTGACTCACTCACCAGCTGTCTAAAGTCAGCTGACCAGTCAACTCACTCGCCAGCCGAACAGTTGAGTCAGCTGAGTAGTCAGCTCACTCGCCAGTGACTAATTAAGTCAGCTGACCAGTCAGCTCACTCACCAGGCGACTGGTTAAGTCAGCTCACCTGTCGGCTCACTCGTCAGGCAACCAGTTAAGTCAGCTAACTGGTTGGTTGAGTGACCGGCCAAATAGTTAAGTCAGGTAACCAGTCGGCCGACTAGTCGGCCAACTTGTCTGCTGACAAGTTATGTCAGCTAACTAGTCTGTTGACTAGTTAGGCAAGCGAACTACTCGGCTGACTATTCAGGGAATAGTTAGGTCAGTGAACTAGCCAGCCAAATAGTTAAATGAGCTAACCTGTTGGCCAACTAGTCAACTAGTTAACCCAGCTAACTTGGCCGAGTAGTCGGCCAACTTGTTAAGCCAGCTAAGTCGGCCGTGTTGTCACCCACCTTGGTGAACCTGCTAACTAGTCAGCTGACTCATCAGCCAACAAGATAATTCACCTAGCTAACTCATTAAGCAACTAGTTAAGTCAGCTAGCTCTCTCGTTAGCCAACTAGTTAAGTCAGCTAGCTAAGTCAGCTAGCTAAATAGCTAGATAGTTAAGTCAGCTAGCTAAGTCAGCTAGCTCACTAGTGAGCTATTTATGTCAGCTACTTGTCTTCTAACTAGTTAACTAATTAGTTAAGCCAGCTAGTATACACCTAGTTAAGTAGTTAGCTAATGATTTAATTCAGGTAGTTAAGTCAGCTAGCTAACTAGTGAAGTCAGGCAGTTAAGTCAGCTAGCTAAGTAGTTAAGTCAGATAGGTAAGTCAGCTAGTTAACTCAACTTTCTAATTAAGTCAACTGGTTAAGACAGCCAGCTAGCTATTTAGCTAACGGATTAAGTCAGCAGATTGAATCAGGTCGTTAGCTAGTTAACTAACGTGTTAACTCAGCTGGTTGAGTCAGCTAGCTAGCTAGTTAGCAAATGGGTTTAGTCAGCTGGTTGAGTATGCTAGCTAGCTAGTTAGCAAACGTATTGAATCAGCTGGTTGAGTCATTTAGCTAGCCCATTAGCTAAGGAGTTAAGTCAGATGATTAAGTCAGCTAGCTAGCATGTTAGATAATGAGTAAGCTAACTAGTCAGCTAGCTGGATAAGTCATCTAGCTTGCTAGGCAGCTAACTATTTATGTCAGCATGTTAGGTAGGTAGCTAGCTGGTTAGCTAAATATTTAAGTCAGCTGGCTAGCTAGGTAGCTAGTTAGTTATCTATTTAAGTCAGCTGGCTAGGTAGCTAGCTAATTAAGTCAGCTAGTTAAGGCAACTGGCTAGTCAGCTGGCTAGCTAGGTTGTGAGCTAGTTAAGTCAGTTGGCTAGCCAGCTGGCTAGCTGGTTAATTCAGCTATTTAAGAGAGCTGGCTAGCCAACTGGCAAGATAGGTAGCTAGTGTTTAAGTCAGCTGGATAGCAACCTTGCTAGCTAGGGATGTCAGCAAGTTAAGTCAGCTGGCTAGCCAACGGGGTAGCTGGTTAAGTCAGCTAGTTTAGCCAGCTGTATAGCCAGTTGGCGAGGTAGGTAGCAAGCTAGATATGTCAGCTTGTTAGCCAGCAGGCTAGCTGTTCAATTCACCTAGTTAAGTCATCTGGTTAGCCTGCTGGCTTGGTAGGTAGCTAGCTAGTTAAGTAGGCTGGCTATCCAGCTTGCTAGCTTAAGTCAGTTAGGTAAGCCAGCTGGCTAGCCAGCTGGCTAGATAGTTAACCAGCTTGGTAAGTCAGATTTTTAACCAGCTAAGTAGCTGGTTGTTAGCTAGTTAAGTCAGCTGGCAACCACCTGGCTATCTAGTTAAGTCAAACCATTAAGTCAGTTGGCTATTCAGCTGGTTAGCTAGCTAAAAGCTAGTTAAGTCAGATGGATAGCCATTTGGTGAGCTAGCTATTTCAGCTAGTTAGATCAGCTGGCTAGCTAGGAAGCTAGCTATATAAGTGAGCTAGTTATGTAACCTAGCTACCTAGTTAAGTCAGCTAGTTAAGTCAGCTGTCTAGATAGATAGCTAGATAGGTAGCTAGTTGAGCCAGCTAGTTAAGCCAGCTGGCTAGCTACATATCTAGCAGGTTAAGTCAGCTAGTTAAGTCAACTTGCTAGCTAGTTAAGTCGCGAGTTAGGTCAGTGAGTTAAGTCGTCTGGCTAGCCAGTTAATTAGCTAGTTAAGTAACCTAGTTATGTCAGTTGGCAAGCCAGCAGGCTATATAGGTAGCTAGCAAGTTAAGTCAGCTGGCAAGCCAGCAGGTTCAGTAGGTAGCTAGCTAGTTAAGTAACCTGGCTATCCAGCTGGCTACCTAGGTAGTTAGGAAGTTAAGTAAACCTGCTAGCCAGCTGGCTAGCTAGTTAAGTCACCTAGTTAAGTCAGCTGGCTAGACAGCTGACTAGCTATGTAGCTAGATAGTTAAGTCAGCTGTCTAGCCCACTGGCTAGCTAGTTAAGTCACCTAGTTAAATCAGCTGGCAAGCCATCTGGCTAGCTGGTTAAGTCAGCTAGTTAAGTCCACTGACTAGCCACCTGGCTAGGTAGGTATCTAGCTAATTAAGTCAGCTGGCTTGCTGGTTGGCTAGCTAGATAAGTCAGCGAATTAAGTAGAGCTGGCTAGCCAGCTGGCTAGCTAGGTGTCTAACTTGTGAACTCAGCTGGCTGACTCAATGGCTATCTAGTTAATTCAGTTAGTTAAGTCACCTGGTTAGCCGGCTGGCTAACGAGGTGGCTGGCAAGTTAAGCCGGCTGGTTAGCAGGCTGTTCAGGTAGGTGGCCAGCTATTTAAACCAACTGGCTAGCCAACTGACCAGCCAGGGTGACTGGCTAGTTAAGTCGGCTGTCTATCCAGCTATCCAGTCAGCCAACTGCATATTTATTCCAGGTGGCTAGTCAGCTGGTGAGCCTGCTAGCTAGCTAGCCGGCTGCCTAGCCAACTAGCCAGCCAGGTAGCTAGTTAGTTAAGTCAGCAGGCTAGCCGTCTAGTGAACCAGTTAGCTAGCTAGTTAATTCAACTGGCTAACAAGCTAGCCAGCCAACTAGCCAGTCAGGTAGTTACATCAGTTAGCTAGACAGCTAGCTATTTAAGTCAGCTAACAAGTCAGCTAACTATTCAGCTAGCTAGTTAAGTCAGCTAGCAAGTCAGCTTGCTAGTTAGCAAGCTAGTTAAGTCAGCTAGCTAGTCTGCTAGCTAGTCAGCTAGATAGTTAAGTCAGCTAGCCAACTAACTAGTCAGTTAGCTGACTAGTTAAGTCATCTACCTAGACAGCTAGATAGTTTGTTTTGCTAGCTTGCTATGTCAACTTGTAGCCAGCTAGCTAGTCAGCTATCTAGTTAAGTCAGCTGTCATATCAGCTAGTTACTTAGCTAACAAGTTGCCTAGTGACTCAGCTAGCTGGTCAGCTATCTACTGGGCTCTCTTGCTTTCCATCAAGTCAGATAGCTAGTCAGCTCACTCGCCTGCCAACCGGTCAGCAATGTAGTGCACTCACTCGCCGGCTAACAGGTCAATTAACTTGTTGGTTCATGCACAGTATGACAGGTGAGTTAACTAAACGGCTTGCTCGTCAGCTGACTAGTTCAGTCAGCTCACCAGTCGGCTCGCTCACTGGCTGAATAGTTAAGGCAGCTCACCCGTCGGTTCACTCACCAGACGACTAGTTAAGTCTTCTGACCAGTCGGTTCACAAGCCAGCTGACTAGTCAGCTGACCAGTCAGCTCACTCACCAGCTGACTAGTAAAGTCAGTTGACCAGTAGGCTCACTAGCTGGCCGACCAGTTAAGTCAACTGACCAGTCGGCTCTCTCGGCAGCCGATCAGTTAAGTAAGCTGACCAGTCGGCTCACTCGCTGGCCGACTAGTTAAGTCAGCTCACCTATCAGCTAACACATCGTCCGACTAGTTAAGTCAGTTAACCAATCAGCCGACTAGCCGGCCAACTAGTTAAGTCAGCTAACCAATCACCCGACTAGATAGCCAACTTGTCAGGTGACCAGTTATGTCAGCAAACTAGTTGGCCGAATCATTAGGCCAGCTAACTTGTCAGCCAAGTAGTTGGCTGACTAGTTAGGTCATCAAAATAGCCAGCCAACTACTTAAACGAGTTATCTAGTGGGCCAACTACTCAGTCAGCTAGTTAACTCAGCTAAATAGACTGCCGACTAGTCGGCCGACTTGTTAAGCCAGCTAACAAGTCGGCCGAGTAGCCAACCAACGTGGTAAACCTGATAACTAGTCAGCCGACACATCAGCCAACAAGTTAAACCACCTAGCTAATTCATTAAACAACTAGTTACATCAGCTAGTTAACTCACCAGCTACATAAAATAGTTATCTAACTGGTTAACCAACAAGTTAAGGCAGCTATCTCATTAGCCAACTAGTTAAGTCAGCTAGCTAAGTCAGCTAGCTAGCTATCTAGCTAGCTAAGTCAGGTAGCTAAGTCAGCTAGCTCACTAGTTAGTTAACTATTTAAGTCAGCTACTTAAGTCTTCTACCTATGTAGTTAGCTTATTAGTTAATTCAGCTACTCCTTCAGCTAGTTAAATAGTTAGCTATTTTATTCAGGTAGTTAAGTCAACTAGCTAACTAGGTAAGTCAGTCAGTTAATTCAGCTAGCTAATTCAGCTAGATAAGTCAGCTTTCTTAAGACAGCAGGTTAAGACAGCTAGCTAGCTAGTTAGCTAACAGGTTAAGTCAGCTGGTTGAGTCAGGTAGTTAGCTAGTTAGTTAACGTGTTAAGTCAGCTGGTTGAGTCAACTAGCTAGCTAGTTAGCAAACGGGTTGAGTCAGCTGGTTGAGTAGGCTAGTTACCTTGTTAACTAACGAGGTAAGTCAGCTGGATGAGTCAGCTAGTTAGCTAGTTATCTAACGAGTTAAGTCAGCTGGTTGAGTCAGCTAGCTAGCTCGTTAGCTAATGAGTTAAGTCAGATGATTAGCTCAACTAGCTAACAGGTGAGATAAGGAGTGAGCTAGCTAGTTAGTTAGCTGGTTAAGTCAGCTAGCAAGTTAGGTATCTAACTATAAGTCAGCTTGTTAGCTAGGTATCTAGCTGGTTAGCTAACTATTTAAGTCAGCTGGCTAGCTAGGTAGCTAGTTAGTTAAGTAACTAAGTCAACTGAGTACCTAGGTACCTAGCTACTTAGGTCAGCTAGTTAAGTCAGCTAGCTAGCTGGCTAGCTAGGTAGTGAGATAGTTAAGTCAGTTGGCTAGTCAGCTGGCTAGCTGGTTAATTCAGCTAGTTAAGAGTGCTGTCTGGAAAACTGGCAAGGTAGGTCGCTAGCTGGTTAAATCAGCTAGATAGCTACCTGGCTAGCTAGTGATGATAGTGAGTTAAGCAGCTGAAGCCAGCTAGTTTAGTCAGCTGTCTACCCAGCTGGCTAGGTAGATAGCTAGTTAGATAATTCAGCTTGCTAGCCAGTAGGCTAGCTGTTCAAATCACCTAGTTAAGTCAGTTGGCTGGCTTGCTGGCTAGTTAGGTAGCTAGCTAGTTAAGGGAGCTGACTAGCCAGCTTGCTAGCTTAAGTCAGCTAGGTAAGTTAACTGGATAGCCAGCTGGCTAGATAGGTAGCCAGCTAGTTAAGTCACCTGGCTAGCCAGCTGAGTAGCTGGTTAAGTCAGCTAGTTAAGCCAGCTGGCAACCAGCTGGCTAGCTTGTTAAGGCAACTCATTAAGTCAGTTGGCTATACAGTTGGTTAACTAGTTGAAAAGCTGGTTAAGTAAGATGGCTAGACATCTGGCTAGCTAGTTATTTCAGCTAGTTAAGTCAGCTAGCTAGCTAGGAAGCTAGCTAGGTGTCAGCTAGTTATGTCAACTAGCCAGTTAGTTAAGTCAGCTAGAAAAGTCAGCTGGCTAGCTAGATAGCTAGCCAGGTAGCTAGATAGATAAGCCAGAAAGTTAAGCCAGCTGGCTAGCTAGGTAGCTAGCTAGTTAAGTCAGTTAAGTCAGCTTGCTAGCTAGTTAAGTCAGGGAGTTAAGTCAGCTGGCTAGCCAGGTGCCTGGCTGGGTAGCTAACTAGTTAAATCAGCTGGCTAACCAGTTAGCTAACTAGTTAAGTAACCTAGTTAAGTCAGCTCACTAGCCAGCTGGTTAGCTAGGTAACTTGATATTTAACTCAGCTGACAAGCCAGCGGGCTACATAGGCAGCTAGCTGGTTAAGTCAGATGGATATCCAGCGGGCTAGCTAGGTAGCTAGGAAGTTAGGTCAGCCTGCTAGCCAGCAGACTAGCTAGTTAAGTCACCTAGTAAATCAACTGGATAGACACCTGGCTATCTAGGTAGCTAGGTAGTTAAGACAGCTGTCTAGCCCACTGGCTAGCTAGTTAAGTCACCTAATTATGTCAGCTGGCTAGCAAGCTGGCTAGCTATGTAATTTGCTACTTAAGTCAACTGGCTAGACAGCTGGCTAGCTAGTTAGATCACCTGGCTAAGTCAACTGTCTAGCCAGTTGAGTAGCTATATAGCAAGCTTGTTAATTCAACTGACTAGCAAGCAGGTCAGCTATATAAGTCAGCTAGTTAAGTCAGCTATCTAGCCAAGTGGCTAGCTAGGTAGGGAGGTAGTTAAGTCATTTGGTTAGCCATCTGGATAGTTAATTACGTCAGCTAGCTAAGTCGGCTGGCTAGCCCTCTAGCTAGCTAGGTAGAGAACTAGTTAAGTTAGCTGGCTAACTCATTAAGTCAGCTATTTGAGTCAGCTGGTTAGCCAGCTGGCTAGCTGGTTAAGTCAACTAGTTAGTCATCTGGCAAGCTAGGTAACAAGCTAGTTGTCAGCTGGCTAGCCACCTGGCTAGCTAGTTAAGTCCGCTGGTTAATTCATCTGGCTTCCCAGCTGGCTAGCTAGGTAGCTAGCTAGTTAAGATCGTTGGCTAGCCCGCTGACTAGCTGGTTAAGTCAGCTAGTTAATTCCCCTGGCCAGCCAGATGGCTATCTATTTAGTCAGCTAGTTAAGTCAACCAACTGGCTAGCTAGGTAACTAGCCAGTTAAGTCAGTTAATTAAGTCAGCAGGGTAGCTAGGTAGCTAGCTAGTTAAGCCAGCTAGTTAAGTTATTTGGCTAGCTAGTTAAGTCACTTTAGTCAGCAGGCTAGAGAGCTGCCTATCATGGTAGCTATCTACTTTCGTCAGCTGGCTAGACACCTGGCGAGCTAGATAAGTCACCTAGTTAAGTCAGCTTGCTGGCCAGCAGGTTAGCTAGGTAGGTAGTTAAGTCAGCTGGCAAGCCAGCGGTCAATGTATGTAGGTAGCTAGTTAGTCAGTTGGCTAGCCATCAGGCTATCTAGTTAAGTCAGCTAGTTCAGTCAGCTGGCTATCCAGCTATCTAGCTAGGTAGATAACTAGTTAAGTCTGCTGACTAGATAGCTGGCTACTTTTTTAAGTCAGCTAGTAAAGTCAGCTGGCTAGGCTGCTGGATAGCTAGGTAAGTATGCAATTAAGTAAGCTGGCTAGCCAGCTGACCAGCTAGTTAATTCAGCTAGTTTAATCAGCTGGGTAACCAGCTGGGTAGCTAGTTAAGTCAGTTGTCTAGCCACCTGGGTAGCTAGTTATAAAGCTGGTTAAGTCAGATGGGAAGCCAGCTGGCTCGCTAATTATTTCAGCTAAATTCAACTGGACAGTTACGAATCTAGATAGTTAAGTCAGGTAGATATGTCAGTTCTCTAGCTAGATAAGTCAGTTAGCTATGTGATAGCTAGTTATGTAGCTAAAAAGTTAAATCAGCTAGTTAAGTCAGTTGGCTAGTTAGGTAGCTAGCTTGTTAAGTGAGCTAGTTAAATCAGCTGGCTAGTTAGTTAAGTCAGTTAGTTAAGTCAACTGGCTAGCCAGCTGCCTAGCAGGTTAGCTATCTAGTTAAGTCAGCTGGGGAGACAGCTGGCAAACTAGTTAAGTCACCTAGTTTAGTAAGCTGACTGGCCAGCAGGTTAGCTATGTAGTTAGGAAGATCAGTCAACTGGCAAGCCAGTAGGCTATGTAGGTAGGTAGTTAGTTAAGTCAGCTGACTGGCTATTGGACGTCTAGTTATGCCAGCTAGCTAAATCAGTTGGCCATCCAGCTGTCTAGCTAGGTAGCTTGGTAGTTAAGGCTGCTGGTTAGCCAGCTGACTACATTAAGTCAGCTAGTTAATTCAGCTGGCAAGCCTGCTGGCTAGCTAGGTAGCTAGGCAATTAAGTCAGCTGTTTAGCCAGCTGGCTAGCTAGTTAAGTCAGCTAGTTAAGCCAGCTGGATAGCCAGCTTGTTAGCTAAGTATCTAGCTAGTTATGTCAGCTGTCTAGACAGCTGGCTAGCTAGATAAGTCACTTATTTAAGTCAGCTGACTAGTCAGTGGCTAGCTAGGTAGCCTACTAGATAAGTCAGCTGCCTAGACACCTGGCTAGCTAGATAAGTCACCTAGTTAATTCAGCTGGATAACCAGCTGGCTAGCTATGTCGCAAGCTAGTTAATTCAACTGGCTAGAAAGCATGCCAGCTAGTTAAGACAGCTAGTTAAGTCAGCTGGGTAGCCAGCTGGCTATCTAGGTAGTGACCTAGCTAAGTCATTTGGCTAGCCAGCTTGGTAGCTAATTAAATCAGCAAGTTAAGTTAGCTTGCTATCCAGGTGGCTAGAGAGGTAGAGCTATTTAAGTCAGCTGACTAGCCAACTGTATAACTAGTTAAGTCAATTAGTTCAGTCACCTGGCTGGACAGCTGCCAAGCTCGTTAATCAAATAGTTAAGTCAGTTGGTTAATCAGCGGGCTAGCTAGTTAAGTCACCTCATTAAGTCAGTTGGCTAGACAGCTCGCTAGCTAGTTAAAAAGCTAGTTAAGCCAGATGCTAGACAACTGGGTAGCTAATTATTTCAGCTAGTTAAGCCAGCTTGCTAGCTAGGTAACTAGCTAGTTAAGTCAGCCAGTTATGACAGCTAGCTAGCTAGATTAGTCAGCAAGTTAAGTCAGCTAGCTAACTAGATAGCTAGCTAGGAAGCTAGGTAGTTATTTCAGCTAGTAAAGTCAGCTGGCTAGCTAGGTAGCTAGCTAGTTAAGTCAGCTATTCAAGTCATTTGGCTAGTTGGTTAAGTCAGTTAGTTAAGTCAGCTGGCTGACCAACTGCCTAGCTGGATAGCTAGCTAGTTAATTCAGCTGGCTAGCCAGCTGGCTAGCTTGTTAAGTTACCTAGATA
>NW_007042471.1:14744-16405 GCF_000164805.1 Carlito syrichta
TCAGCTAGATAGCCAGCTAGCTAGTCAGCTAGCTAGTTAAATCAGCTAGCAAATCAGCTAGTTATTTAGCTAACTAATCGGCTAACAACTCAGCTAGCTCGTCAACGAACTAGTGAACTTGTTCAATTTCCATTAGGTCAGCAAACAAGTCAGCTTGTTTGCCTGCCAAGCGGTCAACAAACTAATCATCTCACTTGCCAACCAACAGGTCAACTAACTTGTCGGCTTGCTCATAGGCCAACAGGCTAGATAACTATTTGGCTTGCTTGCCAGCTGACTAGTTAAGTCAGATCACTTGCCGGCTTGCTCACCGGTTGACTAGTTAAGTCTTCTGACCAGTCAGCTCACTCGCCAGATGAATAAAGTCAGCTGACCAGTCAGCTCACACGCCATCTGACCTGTTAAATCAGCTGACCAGTCAACTCACTCACTGGCTGAGTGGTTAAGTCAGTTGACATGTTCGCTCACTCACCAGCTGACTAGTTAAGTCAGCTCACCTGTCAGCTCACTCTCTGGTCGATGAGTTAAATCAGCTAACCAGTCTTCCTACTAACCCTCCAACTAGTTAAGTCAGATGACCAATCGGCTGACTAGTCAGTCAACTTGTCAACTGACAATTAGCTCAACTAACTAGTCAGCCAACATGTTAGGTCAGCAAAACAGCAAGCCAACAAGTTAACCGAGTTAAATAGTGGGCAAACTCATCAGTCAACCTGTTGACCTAGCTAACTAGTCGGCTGACAGGTTGGCCAACTTGTTAAGCCATCTAATAAGTCGGCCGAGTAGTCAGCCAATGTGTCAAACCAGCTAACTAGTTGACTGACTTGTCAGCCAACAAGATAAGTCACCTCGCTAATTTGTTAACCAACTAGTTGTCAGCTAGTTTACTTGTTTACAAACTAGATAAATCAGTTGCTAACTTGTTAACCAACTCTTTAAGTCAGCTATCTATCTTGTTAGCCAACTAGTTAAATCAGCTAGCTAAGTCAGCTGACTAACCAGCTAGCTAGCTAAGGCAGCTGGTTAAGTCACCTAGCTCACTAGTTAGCTAACTATTTAAGTCAGCTACTTAAGTCTGCTAACTAGCTAGCTAATTATTAAATCAACTAGTTAAATAGTTAGCTAACTATCTAATTTAGGTAGTAAAATCAGCTAGCTGACTAGTTAAGTGAGCCAGTTATATAAGCTGGCTAAGTAGTTAAGTCAGCTAGCTAAGTCACCTAGTTAAGCCAACTTTCTAATTTAGTCAGTTGGTTAAGACAGCTAGCTAGCTAGTTAGCTAATGGGTTAAGTCAGCAAGTTGAGTCAGGTAGTTAGCTAGTTAACTAACGGGTTAAGTCAGCTGATTGAGTCACCTAGCTAGCTAGTTAGCAAATGGGTTCAGTCAGCAGGTTGAGTAGGCTAGCTAGCTAGCCTGCTAACAAGTTAAGTCAGTTGATTGAGTAACTAGTAAGCTTACTCGTTATCTAACGTGCTAGCTAGCTGACTTAATCATCTGACTTAACCTGCTATCTATCTCTTTAGCTAGCAAGTTAAGCCAGGTGATTAAGTCAGCTAGCTAGCACGTTAGATAACGAGTAAGCTTACTAGTTAGCTAGCTGGTTAAGTCAGCTAGCTAGCTAGGCTGCTAACTATTTAAGTCAGCTTGTTAGCTATGTGGC
>NW_007042471.1:16843-17804 GCF_000164805.1 Carlito syrichta
GAGAATTGGCTAGACAACTGGCAAGGTAGGTAGCTAGCTAGTAAAGTCAAATAGATAGCTACCTGGCTAGTTAGTGATGTTACTGAGTTAAGTCAACTGGCTAGACAACTGGCTAGCTGGTTGTCAGCTAGTTTAGCCTGTTGTCTAGCCAGCTGGCTAGGTAGGTAGCTAGCTAGATAAGTGAGCTTGCTAGCCAGCAGGCTAGCTCTTCAAGTCAGCTAGTAAAGTTAGCTGGTTAACCTGCTGGCTAGGTTGGTATCTAGCTAGTTAAGTGAGCTGGTCAGGCCACTTGCTAGCTTAAGTAAGCTCAATAAGTCAGTTGGCTATCCAGTAGATTAGCTAGTTATAAAGCTAGTTAAGCCAGATGGCTAGCCATGTGGCTAGCTAGTTATTTCAGCTAGTTAAGTCAGATGGTTAGCTAGGAAACTAGCTATATAAGTTAGCTAGTTATGTCAACTAGCTAGATTGTTGTCAGCTAGTTAAGTCAGCAGGCTAGCTAGATAATTAGATAGGTAGCTATCTAGTGTAGCCAGCTAGTTACACCAGCTTGCTTGCTAGGTAGCTAGATGGTTAAGTCAGCTAGTTTAGTCAGCTTGCTAGCTAGTTAAGTCAGCAAGTTAATTTAGCTGGCTAACCAGCTACCTAGCTGGGTAGATAGCTACTTAAATCAGCTGGCTAGCCAGTTAGCTAGTTAGTTAAGTAACATAGATATGTCAGCTCACTAGGCAGCTAGTTAGCTAGGTAGCTAGGTAGTTAAGTCAGCTTGCAAGTCAGTGTACTGCATAGGTAGCTAACTAGTTAAGTTAGCTGGCTACCCAGCTGGCTAGCTTGGTATCTAGGCAGTAACATCAGCCTGCTAGCCAGCTGGCTATCTAGTTAAGCCACCTAGTTAAGTCAGCTTGCTATCCAACTGGCTAGCTAGGTAGCTTGCTACTTAAGTCAGCTGACTAGACAGCTGGCA
>NW_007042472.1:0-1549 GCF_000164805.1 Carlito syrichta
TGTCCCACTAGTTAGCAATTTTTACAAGTTGCCTGATCGTTTGCTGACCTAACTAGTTGGCCTAATACTTGGTCGGCAAGTTAGCTGACCTAACTAGTCGGCTGACTAATTAGCTGTGCTAACTTGTCAGCTGACAAGTTGATCGACTAGTCGGACGATTGTTTAGCTCACTGTACTACTTGGACGGCCAGTTGGCAGACCGGTTACCTGACTTAAGTAGTCGGCCAACGTGTGAGCCAACAGGTGAGCGGACTTAACTAGTTGGTGGGCAAGAGAGCCGGCTGGTCAGCTGACTTTACAAGGCAGTCAGTGAGTGACCCGACTTGTAAGCTGACTTAAGTAGTCGACCAGCGAGTGAGCCGACTGGTCAGCTGACTTAGCTAATCTGCCGGTGAGTGAGCTGACTGGTCAGTTGACTTTAGCTGGTTGGCGAGTGAGCCAACTGTTCAGAAGACTTAACTAGTCAGCCAGTGAGTGAGCAGACTGGTCGGCCGAATTAACTAGTTGGCTGTCGAGTGAGCCAAAGAGTGAGATGCCTTAACTAGTCAGTCAGCGAGGGAGCCATTGGTGAGCTGACTTAACTAGTCGGGTGACGAGCAAGCCGACTAGTTAGCTGTTCAATTGACCTGCAAGCAAGCTGACGAGTTAGTTGAACTTTTGGCTGGCAAGTGAGCTGACTAGTTTGTTGACCGGTTGGCAGGTTAGCAAGCAGACGAGTTAGCTGAACTGATGGAAAGTGAGCGAGGCCACTAGTTAGCTGACCAGCTTGCTGAGTTGCTAGCCCACTTGTTAGCTAAGCAACCAGCTGATTTGCTAGCTCACTTAACGAGATAGCTGACTAGCTAGCTGGCTATGTGGCTGACATAACTAGCTAGCAAACAAGCTATCTAGCTGTCTATCTAGCTGACTTAACTAGCTAGCTAACTGGCTAGTTAGCTGGCTAGCTTACTTAACTATCTAGCTGATCAATTTGCTGACTAGAGAGTTGACTTAAATAGCTAGCTGACAAGCAATGTGACTATCTAGCTGACTTAACTAGCTAGCTGAATAGTTAGCTGACTTGCTAGCTGACTTAACTAACTAGCTGGCTAGCCAGCTGACTTAAATAGCTGACTAGCTAGTTGGCTGTCTACCTGGCTAGCCAGCCAAATTCACTAGCTAGCTACCTGGTTAGCTAGACAGCTATCTAGTTGGTTTAAGTAGTGAGATACCTGGCTGGCTAGTTGGCTAGGCAGCCAGATAGCTATCTAAAGGGTTGGACAGTTGGCTAGCTAACTGAATTAAATAGCCATCCGGATGACTGGACAGTCTTATAGCCAGCCGGCTTAACTATCCAGCCCACACGCTTGTCAGCCGGGTAGACAGTCAGCTTAACTAGATGGCCACCTACCTGACCAGCCTGTTAACCAGCCATCTTAACTTGCCAGCAACCTAGCTACCCGGCCAGCGGACCAGCTGGCTTAACTAGCTGACTTAAGTAAATTGCCACCTGGCTAGCCAGCTGGTGTAACTAGCTTGCAACAGGCTAGCCAACAGCAAGCCAGCTCTC
>NW_007042473.1:0-441 GCF_000164805.1 Carlito syrichta
CAATCATAGTCATATTTGTACACACTTGCTAAATTGTTTTAAATGTCTCACATTGTAAATTTCTTAAGTAAACAACCTTCTTTAAAGTCATTCTACCAGTTCATTTAGCAAATCCTTCATAAGTAAGCATGAACATTTTATGCATGTAAGCTGGAATTCTAAAGAGTGAAAATATATTAAAATTAGAAAAAAAATGTTAATTTTTTTAACTTATATATGCTTAAAAGCCTATTTTAAAGAAAAATAATTAAAACTGGGTTAGTATCAATACAAATGGCAACCGGAAAAGATACAGATTTAATTTTAATTACCAAGGTAATATAGTAACTATAAAATACACATGTACATATATGCAGAAAATAATTACTGATAAGGACTAATTGTTAGTTTACCAAAATTACAAATAAAATTCAGTAAGGACTTCCAATTTATAAAATATAA
>NW_007042474.1:0-455 GCF_000164805.1 Carlito syrichta
GTCAGCTAACCGGTTGGCTGCCTAGCAGGCCAACTAGTAAAGTCAGCTAACCAATTGGCCAACTAGCTGGCTAAATTGTCAGCTGACAATTTAGCTCAGTCAACTAGTCGGTGACAAGTTAGGCCAGCTAACTAGTAGGCCTACTAATCGGCCAACAAGTTAGTTCAGCCCACCAGCCATCCAACTATTTAACAGAGCTGACTAGTGGGCCAACTCGTAAGGCAACTATCTAACCCAGCTAACAAGTCTGCTGACTAGCCGGCCAGCTTGTTTATCCAGCTAACAATTCTGGCGAGTAGTCTGCCAATGTGTTAAACCAGCTGACTCTTCTGCCGACTCATCAGCCAACAAGTAAAGTCATCTAGCTAACTCGTTAACCAAATAGTTAAGTCAGCAAGTTAACTCGTTTACCAACTAGTTAAAAGAGGTAGCTAACTTGTTAACCAACTGGTTAA
>NW_007042475.1:0-931 GCF_000164805.1 Carlito syrichta
CCCCGCTAGGCAACTGGCTAGCCAGCTGACTTAACTTGCTGACTTAACTAGCTAGCAAGCCAACTTAAGTGGCTGACTTAACCAGTTAGCTACCTTTCTCACCAGCTGGCTTAACTAGCTGACTTAACTAGCTAGCTTCCTAGATAGCTGTCTAGCTAGTAAGCTGACATAACTAGCCGAATTATGTAGCTAGCTTCCTAGCTATCCAGCTGACTTACTTAGCTGAAATAACTAGCTAGCCAGATTGCTAGGCATCTGACTTAACTAACTTTTTAAGTACCTAACCAGTTGGATAGTCAACGAACTTAACGAGCTGACTTAACTAGCTAGCAAGCTGGTTGCCAAGTGATTTAACTAGCTGACTTAACCAGTTAGTCAGCTGGCTAGAAAACTGCCTTAACTAGCTGGTTACCTAACAAGTCACCTGGCTAGCCAACTGACTTACCTAGCAGATTTAAGATAGCAAGCTGGCTAGCCAGCTCACTTAACCAGCTAACTACCTACCTAGCCAGCAGGCTAGTTTGCTGACTTAACTAGCTGACGTGTACAGCTAGCCTGCTGGCTAGTAAGCTGACTTATCTAACTAGCTAGCTAGCTAGCCAGCAGGCTAGACAGCTGACTAAACTAGCTGACTTAACCAGCTACCCAGTTTGCTAGCCAGTTGACTTAACTCACTGACATCACTAGCTAGCCTGGTAGCTATCAGGCTGACTTAAGTAGCTAGCTACCTAACTTGCCAGTTGACTTGCCAGCTCTCTTAACTACCTGAATTGACCAGCAAGCCAGCCTGGTAGCCAACTGACTTAACTAGCTCACTGCCTAGCTAGCCAACTGGATAGCCAGCTGACTTAAACTAGATGATTTAACTAGCTAACTGCCTAGCTTGCAAGCTGACTTAAAATAGTTAGCTAAGTAGCTAGCTACCTAACTA
>NW_007042476.1:0-438 GCF_000164805.1 Carlito syrichta
AGCGGCCACTGCACTCCAGTATGGGCGACAGAGTGAGACTCCAACTCAAAAAAAAAAAAATTTGACGTATAAAATTGCATAATTTATCAACAGATGGATGGATGTGGTAGAAGAAATGTGGTATATATACACAATGAAATATTATTCATCCATAAAAAAGAAGGAAATTCTCTCATTTGCAACAGTGTGGGTGGAACTGGAGGTCATCATGTTAAGTGAAAGAAGCCAAGCACAAAAAAACAAGTATCACAAGTTCTCATTCATATGTGGGAGCTGAAAAGTGTATCTCGTGGAGGCAGAGAGAGCTTAGTGGTTACCAGACGCTGGGAAGGGGGTGTGTATGTGGGTGGACCATGAAGAGAGGTTGGTTAATGTGTAAAACATATGGTTAGATAGAAAAAAAAGATCTAGGGTTAGATAGCTCAGTGGGGGTGATTG
>NW_007042477.1:0-438 GCF_000164805.1 Carlito syrichta
GGGTGTGATGACTACAAGGGGAGACCAGGGGTCAGGGGAGAGAAGGTGGGAGGGAGGTGGAGTCTGAGCTCCTGGAAATGCTAGTCTGTTGGTGGGTAGGCAGGACTTTTATTGTGTTGAGGTACATTGCTTTATTACCTAATTTGTTGAGAATTTATTTGTTTTTTTTACCGTGAAAGGACGATGAACTTTATTAAATGCTTTTTATGCATGTATTGAGATGATAATATTATCTTTGTTCTTCGTTCTGTCAATATAGTGTATATATTTATAGATTTGCAAAAGTTGAACCATCATTGCATCTCTGATTAATCCCACTTGCTCATGATGAATGATTTTTAAAAATGTGCTGTCGAATTCAGTTTGCTAGTATTTTGCTGAAGGTTTTTGCATCTGTATTCATCAGGGATATTGATGTGTGGTTTTCTTCTTTTGTAA
>NW_007042478.1:0-444 GCF_000164805.1 Carlito syrichta
AAAAAATAAAAAAAAAATTAGCCAGGCATAGTAGCAGGCACCTGTAGTCCCAGTGACTTGGGAGGCTGATGAGCGGGGACTGCCTGAGCCCAGGAGTTTGAAGCTGTGATAACCTGTGATTGTACCACTGTACTCTGGCCTAGGAGACAGAGTTGAGACCCCCTCCCCAAAAAAGAACCAAATTTTCTGATTCTCTTTTGTCAGATTTTCTCTTTCTGATTCCTATATGTCAGATTTCTATTTAGACTTCTCTTAGATCCCCCCACCCTTTTGTAGGATAAGGCATGACTCCCAGAGATTCTGTTAAACTGACCCTTGTTCTGATTCTACAACAGAGTTCAACAATGTACTAGCCTAGAGAATCTGAAGATAAAGAATGAGAATTTGCTTGTGCCCTAGTATACAGTGCCATCATATTGTACATGTACTGTATATAATTCAAGA
>NW_007042479.1:0-755 GCF_000164805.1 Carlito syrichta
GGGCAGTGGCAGTCCCGGACCAGGACCCTAGCTGGGACTATAACTCTCCCAATGGCCTCAGTGCCAGAGATAAATTCTCTACCTGTCTCGTTTCCGGGTTGAGGCAGACAGCACAAAAGGTTGTTAATTTTGAAAAACTCCAGGAAGTGATCCAAGACAAAAACGAAAACCCTTCCTCCTTCCTTGATCACCTTACCAAGGCCCTCCAACAATTTACTAATTTAGACCCAGAAACCCCAGATGGCCGTCAACTCCTTATGACTTACTTCTTCTCCCATAGCTACCCTGACATCAAAGCTAAATTTTAAAAGTTAGACCAAGGGCCCCTTACACCCCAAAATGAGGTTTTGGCTGTTGCCTTCAAGTTATACCACAACCGGGACGAAAAGGCTAAGCGGCAAAAATACCAAATGCTGGCTCAGGCTCTTCATGGGACAGACAACGGCCCTTGCAGCGGTAGAGGAGGCATCCAGAACAAACATGACCCTCCAGGGCCCTGTTTCAAATGCAGCAAGGAGGGACATTGGGCACGAGCTTGCCCTAACTCTAAATCTCCGTCAAAACCTTGCCCCAAATGCAATCTTCCAGGACATAGAGTGGTGGACTGCCCCAGCCCCCAGAGAGGAGCAGGGTCAGCCCCCAACTCCACCCTGGACCTACTGTGCATTGCCGCTTTGGAATGACGGGGCCCTGGGTTTCCCCACCCGACGCATATCTCAAATGCTTGGGAGCCTAGGATCAAAATTACGGTTGAC
>NW_007042479.1:1960-2874 GCF_000164805.1 Carlito syrichta
GCTAAAGACAACCCTAAGGAACCATTACTCTCCCTCTCAGCCATTAGACAGCCTTTTACCACGCTCCAACAGGCTCTCCTCTGGGCCCCCACCCTACAGCTACCCAATGTCCACTGACCTTTTACCCAATATGTCCATGAAAATAAGGGTGCAGCCTTAGGAGTTCTAGGCCAATTCAGTGGGCAAATGTTTGCTCCTGTAGCCTATCTCTCAAAACAGCTTGACCACATGGTTCAGGGATGGGCCCCATGCCTGCGGGCCCTGTCGGTCACCCACTTACTCGTGTGTGAATCAAAAAAACTCACGTTTGGAGCACCTATCACCGTTACTTCCCTCCACCATCTACATCACCTCCTGGGATATAAGGGCCTCAAAACACTCCCTCCCGGTCGGGTCCTATCCCTTCTGGTTTTCTTTGTCCAAGATCCCTCTATCTCCTTCCAAACTTGTGCACCCCGTCACTCAGCCACATTACTTCCCTCCTCTCCTGTAGACACCCCAATCCATAAATGCGTTGAAGTCCTCGAGTTCCTACTTCCTTGTCCAGTACATATTCAGGAAGGACCTTTATCCGAGCTCTCCTATGCATGGTTCAAAGATGGAAGCTCGTATATACATGAGGGGTCTCGGGTAGCAGGATACACCATCACCTCTGTCACTGATGTCATAAGGCTAATCCTCTCCCACCCCACACCACCAACCAACAGACAGAACTCACAGCAGTCATTCAAGCATTCCAACTGGCGGCCGGACACTCTCTGTCACTTTGCACTGACTCCAGATATGTCTTTCACATTCTAGTTTCACACTCAGCCATCTGGTAGGAATGGGGGTTATTAACCACCAAAGGATCGGCCATCATAAATGCTAAGCTCATTTCCGACCTCCTTCAAGCCTCCTTGCTCCCCAAGGCC
>NW_007042480.1:0-501 GCF_000164805.1 Carlito syrichta
AACTAGTAGGCTGGCGACTTAATTACTCGGCCAGCAAGTGAGCTGACTTGTTAGCTGACTTAACTAATCGACTGGTGAGTGACTTGACTGGGCAGCTCACTTAACCAGTCTGCCGGCGAGTGAGCTGACTAGTCAGCTGACTTTAGTTGGCTGGCAAGTGAGCCAACTGGTCAGAAGACATAACTAGATGACTGGCAATTGAGCCAGCCAGTGAGCCGACTTAATTCAGCTGGCGTTTGATCTGATGGGTGAGCTGCATTAATAAATTGGCTGGAAAGCAAGCCAACTGGTGAGCTGACTTAACTAATGGGCTGGCAAGCAAGCTGACTAGTTAGCTAACCTGTTGGCCTGCAACTGAGCCAACAAGACAGTTGGTTTGTTGGCTGGTGAGCGAGCGACTAGTTTGCTGACTGGTTGGCAGACGAGCAAGCCGACTAGTTAGCTTACCTGATGGAAAGTGAGTGAGCCCACTAGTTAGCTGACCAGCTAGCTGAGTTGGTA
>NW_007042480.1:2054-3192 GCF_000164805.1 Carlito syrichta
CTTAACTAGCTAGCTACCTAGCTAGCCAGCTGATTTTACTAGGTGAAGTAACTAGATAGATTCCCAGCTAGTTATCTAGCTAGCTAGTCAACTTAACTAGCTGACATAACTAGCTAGCCACCTAGCTGGCCAGTTGAGTTTGCTAGCTGAAATAACTAGCTAGCCAGCTATCTAGCCAGCTAGCCAACTATCTAGCCATCTGACTTAACTAGCATATTAACTACCTATCGAGCTGTCTTGTCAACTGACTTAATGAGGTGACTTAAAGAGCTAGTCAGCTGGTTAGCCACCTGATATAACTAGTTGATTAACAAGCTAGGCAACTGGTAAGCCAGGTGACTAAACTAGCTGGCTTAACTCGTTATTCAGTTAGCTATCCAACTGACTAAACCAGCTCTCTATTCCTCTAGCCACCTGGATAGCCAGTTGACATAACTAGCTTACTTAGCTAGTCAGCTGGCTAGCCAGCTGATTAACTAGGTCATAACCTACCTAGCCAGCTGGCTAGCCAGTTGACTTAACTAGCTGACCTGCTGTCTAGCCAGTTGAATTAACTACCTTTCTACATAGCTATCCAGCTGGCTATCCAGCTGAATTACCTAGGTGACTTATATAGACAGCCAGCTGTTTAGCCAGCTGACTTAACTAGTAAGCTGCCTAGCTAGCCAGCTGGCTAGACAGCTGACTTAAATAGGTGACTTAACTAGCTAGTCAGCAGGCTAGACAGCTGACACAACTAGCTAGCTACCTAACTATCAAGGTGGTGGGCCAGCTGAATTAACTAGCTGACATAACTTGTTTGCCAGCTGGCTAGCCAGCTGACATAATTGACTAGCTATCTAGATAGGCAACAGGCTGACCAGGTGAATTAACTAGCTGATTTAACAAAGTAGCCAGCTAGCTAGCCAGCAGACTTAACTTGCTAGGTTCCTAGCTAGACAGCTGGATAGCCAGCTGACTTACCTAGCTGACATAAATAGAAGCATGATATCTAGTATCTGACTTAAGTAGCTACCTACTTACATAGCCCGCTGGCTTGCCAACTGATGTAACTACCTAACTCCTTAGAAAACTGCTGGGCCAGCGAGCTGAATCAACTAGGTTACTTAACTAGCTAGCCTGCTGTCTAACCAGCTGA
>NW_007042481.1:0-543 GCF_000164805.1 Carlito syrichta
CTAGCCAGCTGGCTAGCCAACTGATGTAAGTAACGAGCTACCTAGCTAGCCAGTTGGCTAGACACTTGAATTAACTAGCTGACTTGACCAGCTAGCCTGCTTGCTAGCCAGCTGATTCAACTAGCTGACATAAGTAGATAGCCAGCTGGCTAGCTTGCTGACTTAACTAGTAGACAACACTAGCTAGACAGGCGGTCAATGAGCTGACTTAAATAACTATCTACCTATGTTTCTTGCTCGCCTCCCAGCTGACTTAACTACCTAGCTAACTAGTTAAACTGCTGACAAGCGAGCTGACTTAACTAGGTGACTTAAGTAGCTAGCCAGCTGGCTAGCCAGGTGACTTAATAAGCTAGCTACCCAGCAACACTGCTGGCTAGCCAGCTAACTTATCTAGCTGACTTAACTGGCTAGTTACCCAGCTAGTCAGCTGACATTACTAGCTGAAATTACTATCTAGCTACATAGCTAGCTAACGACCTAGCTTGATGACTTAATTGGCTGAATTAACTACCTAGCTGGCTGATATAACTAGCTGACTCA
>NW_007042482.1:0-430 GCF_000164805.1 Carlito syrichta
AAGTTGTGGATCGCCTCAGGCATGGTTGGTGATGTGCTATGGCTGCCATGGAGGCCGCGGTGGCGCTGGCAGCTGCTGTGTCTGTGACTGCAGTGGTTGTCCAGACCCTGGATGCCCCAGCGGTGGTGACGGCAGATCTCCATGTGAAGAGCAGGCTGCCGACGTTGGGATTCACAGCCCCCCAGGGAGAGAGCCAGAGACCTTCTGTGTTCTCCTTTGCAGAGGGTTTCATAGACCAGGCTGCCCCGTCGCCATCTTGCCAGAAGTCCCTCTAATCTGTTTTTTTTAATGTTTTTGTTTTCTATTGAGTTAAGATCCTTATATATTCTTGATATTAACTCCCTGTCAGATGGATACTTGCAAATATTTTCTTCCACTATGTAAACTTACATAGACTTATAGTCTTTTTACTCTATTAATGCAAAATCCT
>NW_007042483.1:0-430 GCF_000164805.1 Carlito syrichta
CAATCAGCAATAACCATGCCCTCAAGGGAGCACATCACCAAGCAATACTGGTTTATTAACGGGAGAGCCACCTGGTGCAAGACTGAGGTTGTACTTTCCTCCAGACACATCAGTCCTGGGAATAATGTTGGGGGGAGGCAGAATTATGACCAAGGAGCCATGCATTTTCAAAGCCAGGCCTTTTTCTCAGTGATACACCACTGTACTTACCACAAACCATTCAAGAGAAAAATCATTTCTAGAGAACATTCAGGGGCCAGTCATCCAGCACCACTGCACACTCCCTTTGGACAGTTCCTACCAATTCTTACAAACCTTACTTACTCTCCAGTACCTTTTTTCATCTGTAGCCCAAAGTTCTTTCACCTAATTGTAGGTATTTCCATCACTTAGATCCCAGAATCTCGTCTTCCTGACCACATGCTGGTCC
>NW_007042484.1:0-541 GCF_000164805.1 Carlito syrichta
TCGTGCCTCCCTGTATCCTGCCCCTTGGGTGGTGGACGCCGGGTCAGGAGGCCTGAGTGCAGCAGGCAGCCCCTGTGGAGGCACCCCTCATAACCAGCTGCTGCCTGGGGTTCCCCCAGCTTCCCCTTCGGTTCCCAGCTTCTTCTCCGGGACGCCCTGCTCTTTTCACACAGCGCCTCAGAAGAATCAGTGCCGGGCACAGTGCCATTCTGCGTGGGGTGTGTGGGTGCCCTTGGACATGGGAGCAGGAGCTTGGGGTCTCTGGAACGCAGGATCTGGCTTTCAACCTTCGCAGACAGTGTCGTTTGGGCCGTTGGGGGAGCCGGGAATCGGCGACCAGCCCGGGCGGCAGCGGCACTGATAGCCGCCCATATTGTTGAGGCAGTGGGTGGAGTTGTGGCATGGGTTGTGTCCGGAGGTGCATTCATTCACGTCTGAGGACAAAGTGGAGGTCAAGCCCTGGCCCTGACCGGCTCAGCCCTTCCCTGCATTCACTGCACCCACTTTCCTATCTGTCCACTGCCCCAGACCGGGCACCACG
>NW_007042485.1:0-464 GCF_000164805.1 Carlito syrichta
CAGCTGGCTAACGAGTTTAGTCACCTAGTTGAGTCAGCTGGCTAGCCAGCTGTCTAGGTCTTTAATTCTGCTAATTAACTCAAGTGGATATCCATGTGTCTAGCTAGGTAGCTAGCTAGATAAGCTGGCTTGCTAGTTGGATGGCTATCTAGTTAAGTCAGCTAGATAGTCAGTTGGCTAACTAGGTAGCTGGCAAGAAAAGACGACTGATTAGCAGGGTGGTCAGGTAGGGGCCAGCTAGTAAAGCTTGCTGGCTACCCAGCTGAGCAGCAGGGTGGCTGGCTAGATAAGTTGGCTGGCAATCCAGCTGTACAGCCATCTGGTGGCTATTTTAGCCAGCTGACTATCCACTTGGTCAGCCTGCTATCTAGCTAACCGGCTGCCTAGACAGCTAGCCACCCAGGTAGCTAGCTAGTTAAGACAGCTGGCTAGCCATCTAGTCAACCAGGTAGCTAGTTAGTTAA
>NW_007042486.1:0-509 GCF_000164805.1 Carlito syrichta
ATACTCACACACACACACTTTACATTCATACACATGCATACAAACTACTCTTGAGGTTTTAGGTTTCTTACTTGTGTAATTAGAGCATGTTAAGTTTACCTTAAAGAGACTGAGTATCTTTCTCATAGACCAGTGTCTTTTCATGGTAACCATAAGTGGAGAGAGTTTCTAATTAGTGAGATCCGTGAGAGGAGTCATCCATGGAGTGGTGCATCTGAAGATCTTAGCAGGTGCCAGGGTGACCTAGTGGCTACTCTTCATCTTTCTATCGCAGCCAGTTGTGCTGACCAGGACTCTCCAAATACAAGTATGTTATCAACCTGGCTGGGTGGTTGCATGGTGTTTTCACTCACAAGGAGACTACAGGCTTCCTAAAAATCCACAGTGCTGCATTGTCCATTGTACCACCCATGATTAACAATGGAGCCTCAGGTGGTCTGTGTCAATGTGGAACTATTCCTAAATACAAATAGAGACAGACCAATGAAAGCCTAGGAAGGAGAGGTATC
>NW_007042487.1:0-472 GCF_000164805.1 Carlito syrichta
GGCAGCAACAATAATACCCAATAGATGAAGGAGAATAAATGGAAATAAATAGAGCCAGTCACTGTGGCTCACACCTGTAATCTAGCACTTTGGGATATCAAGATGGGTGGGTTGCTGGAGGCAAGCAGTTCAAGACCAGGTTGCACAATGAAGTGTGACCCCAGCTCTACAAAACACGGACAGTTAGCCAGGCTAGGTAGTGGGTATCTATGGTCTCGCTACTGGAGAGGCTGAGACAGGAGGATCACTTGAGCCAAAGAGTTTGACGCTGTAGTGAATCATGATTAAGCCATTGCACTCCAGCCTATGCAACAAAGTGAAATCCCGGCTCAAAAAATAAGAATCAAAGAAAATGGCTTCATGCATATATATATATATGAATAACATAATACATCATTGGCAATAAAAAACTTACATTATGGTAATGGGGTCAATCCTCAAGAAGACTAATGTTAAGATAAACTGAGAAAAG
>NW_007042488.1:0-423 GCF_000164805.1 Carlito syrichta
ACTGGGAATCAGGAGAGAACTCACTGAGACCAAGCATCATGATGCCTGCTGGGGAATGTGGCTTTGTGAGAAGATCAGAGAACATTCCTTAGTCCATCCCCTTCTACCATATTAGAAACTGTCAACAGTAAAGCTCTAGTGCAGTTTTATTGCACCAAAGCTGATTGAATACAGGAGAACAAATGGGGAATGCATAAAGTAATAAGGAAACTAAAGCAGAGCTTCACAGGGGAACCTGCACTCTCTTGTGTTGATAGAAGGGGAAGCTTCAACAAGTGCAACCACTGAAACAAGTATCAAATGCAGACCTGATAAAATTTAAACAAATTTCACATTAAAGGTGTAGCAAAGATAGGGTGTGTTCATACACAGAAGGTAAAAAACAGAATCAAGCACTAAGCAACTACCAACCTTCAAACCCCA
>NW_007042489.1:0-3140 GCF_000164805.1 Carlito syrichta
CCATCACAGAGGAGGGCTAGTAACTAGGACATAAATTATGGAGGAGTACCAGTCACTAGGGAGCAAATATCCAAGAAGGCAAGGTGACTGTGACAACCATAATGGAAAAGATCTAGTTACCGAGGCACTCATTATTTTGGAAAACCTGCCCAGGGGCAGGAATTATAAAGGAAATCTAGTCACTGGGGTACCCATCACAAAAAGGTTTCAGTTACTGGCACATTTTTCACAGAGGCCACTCACTGGGGCAAATCACAGGGGAGGGCCAGTCACTAGGGCACCCATAACAGAGGTGGTGTAATAACTGGTCACCTATCACAGAAGAGGATTAATCATTATGACAGCAATCACAGAATAGGATCAGACACAGAGACACCCATCACAGAGAAGGACTATTCACTGGGGCACTCATCACAGAGAGGTGCTAGTCACTGGGACACCAGCTAGCAAATTGTTCTTTTTACTAATACTCTCATCACAGAGGAGGACTGTCACTGGGGCACCATGTATAGAAGGCATCTATCACAGAAGAGAGTCTGTCACTGGGACATCCATCATAAATGAGCTCAGTCACTAGGATATCCATAAAAGTGGAAAGTCATTCACTGGGGAACCCATTACAGAGGAGACCAGTCACTTGGTTACCCATCAAGATGAGGGCCAGTCACAGGGACATCAATCAGAGAGGAATGCCAGACAATGAGGCAGCAAACACAAAAGAGAACCAGTCACTGAGGCACACATCACAGAGGAGGGGCAGTCATTGTTATCCCAACAGAAAAGATGGGTACACACAGTGGCACCCATAAAGGGAAGGACTACTTACAAAGAGTGCTATCACAGAAGAGGGCCAGCCACTGGGCACCCAATCACAGAGGAGGGCTAGTTAGTCACTATGACAATAAACACAGATGAGTGACAATCACTGGACACTCATTAGTAGGGACTCAGTCACTGGGGCCCAGATCACAGAGAAGGACAAATAACTGAGGCACTCATCACAGAGGAGGTAAAATCAGAGTGGTACCCTCCACAGAGGATAATCAGTCACCGTGGCACTTTTCTGACAGGAGAACCAGTCACTGAGGCACCAATATAGAGGAAGCTAGTTACTGAGCCACTTATCACAGAGAAGAACAGTCATTGTCACACTTATCAAAGAGAAGAACCAGTCACTGGGGAATCTATCACAGTGGAAGATTAGCTACTGGGACACCAATTATGGAGGAGAACCAGTCACTGGGGTACGAATCACAAAGCAAGCCCAGTCAATGGAGCACCAATTAAGGTGAAGGTCCAAGCACAAGGATACTTATCTCAGAGGAAGGTCAGTCACTGGAGCATCCATTATGAAGAGTCTCAGAAACCAGAGCACTCATAATAGAGGAAGGAGAGTCACTGGAAAAACCATTTTGGAAGAAGCACTGTTACTAGGACATCAAACATAAGAACTAGTAACTGCGGCACTCATCACAGATGATGACCAGTCATTTGGAATGTAGTCACAAAGGAGACCAAGTCTCTCTCATATATGAAGGCAGATTCTTAGAGCACACACCAGAGGAAAGGTCTACTCACTAGGACACATTTTATAAAAGAAGCCCAGTCACAGGAATACCCATCACAAAAGAATGTCACTCAATGGGAAGCCCATTATTGAAGAGGCTTAGTAAATTGGGCATCCTTCACAGAGGAAGGTTGGTCACTGGGGAAAACAGTATGAAGTTGGGCCAGTCACTGGGCACTAAACAAATCACAGTACTGGGACACTCATAATAGAAGACGATCAGTCACCAAAGCACCAATATGAAGGAGGGGCACCAAGGATACATTGGGGCACCAATCACAGAGGAAGTGTAGTCACTGGGACACCCATGTCAGTGGAGTGCAAGTCACTGGGGCATCCATCAAACAGGAAGTCCTGTCACTAGGGCACATATCACAGAGAAGAGGAAGTTACTGGGGCAACCATCACAGTAAAGGGTCATTCACTGCGGCATCTATCATAAAAGAGGGCCAATTACAAGGCATGCTTTATAGAGGAGAGCTAATCCCTGGGACAACCATCACAGAAGAGGACTTGTCACTGTTGCTATGAACATAGAAAATGGCCAACCACTGGGGAATCAATCACGGAGAAGCAGCAGTCACTAGGACTCCCATTATAGGGGAGGGGTGGCCACTGGGATCCTTGTCCCAAGGAGGACTGGTCACTGAGGGACACATTATTGAAGAGGCCAATTAAAGTTTTAAACCAATATAGATGAGGGCTAGTCACTAGAGCAATCATTATGGAGGAATGCCAGTCACTGAAGAACCAGTCAGATAGGAGTTCCAGACACTGAGGTACCAATAATGGAGGAGAGAAAGCCATAGGGGTACCTATTCACTGGAGAAGACCCAGTCACTCAGGCAATCATCACATAAGAAAGCCAATCACTGAGATATCCATAACAGTGGAGGACAAGTGACTGGGGCACCCATTATGGAGGAGGGCCAATCATTGGAGCACAAATCGCCAAATAGGAGCAGTAACTGGGGCACATATAACGAAGGCGTGATAGTCACTGAATCAGTCATTATGTAGGAGATCCAGTCATTGGGGCTGCAATAAAACGAAAAAGCTAGTCACTGAGGCACCTATTGCACAGGAGGACAAGTTCATGAGATATATTTCACAGAGGAGGGCTGTTCACAGTGTCACACATTACAGAGGAGGACCCGCCACCTGGCACCCATAGCACCTATAGGGGAAGTTGTAATCAATGGGCACCTATCAGAGTGGGGACCAGAGACTGGGATAGCCATCACAAAAGAGGACCAGTCACTAACGAACCATCAAAAGGAGGGTCAATCACTGGGGAACCTAACAGAATACACCCAGTCATGGGGGCATCACACAGAAATGAGGACTAGTCACTGGTACAGTCAACTCAGTGAAGAACCATTAACCATGACACCCATAACAAAAAAGCATACATTATGGAGGAGGGCAGTCATTAGGATAACCTTCACAGAAGAGGGCTAGTTACTGTGGCAATTATTATAATGGAAGGCCAGTAACTGGGGAACCAATACAGAGGGCCCATTCACTGAGGCACCCATAATGGAGGAGAGCCTGTCTCTTGGGCACACATTAT
>NW_007042490.1:0-783 GCF_000164805.1 Carlito syrichta
AGGATGAGAATGTAATCGAATTGAAAGGAATGGATTATACTTGAATGTAACAGAATGGAAAGGAGTGGAATGGAGACGAATTGAACGGAATAAATGGAATTGAGAGGAATGTAACATATGGAGACTGGAATGGAATGGAGTTGAATGGAATGGAATGGAAAGGAATTGAGAGGAATGGAATGCAATAGAGTGAAGAGAAATGGAATGGAGTGGAGTGGAATGGAATGGAATAGAAGGAATTGAGAGTAATGAAATGGAGAAGAAATAAATGGAATGTTTAGTAATGGAATGGAATGGATAAAAATATAGTGGGAGTAATGGAGGGAAGTGGAATAGACACGAAAGGAATAAAATGGAGAGATAAGGAAAAGAATAGAATGGGATGGAATGCAGTGGAATGAAATGGAATGGAACGAACAGAGAACAATGGAATGGAATGGAATGGAGAATAATGGAATGGGAAGGAGAGGAATGGAATTGAATGGAGTGGAGAGAAATTGAATGGAATGGAAAAGAAAGGAATGGAGAAAGATGGAATGTCATTGAATGAAGACGAATGGAATGGAATGGATTGGAAATGAGAGGAATTTAATGCAATGGAGAAGAATGGAATAGAATGGAGAGTAATGGATTAGTATGGAATGGAGAGGATTTAATGCAAGGAAATGGAGAAGAATGGATTATAATTTAAGGGAATGGAATGGAATGCACAGGAATGGATATGAATGGAACGGAGTGAATGGAATGGAGAGGAATGTAATGGTATGGAGTGGATTGAAATGA
>NW_007042491.1:0-437 GCF_000164805.1 Carlito syrichta
TACAAACACACATAAAGAAAATGGAAGGAACACAAATTAACAACCTAACAAGCCACCTAAGGAAGCTGGACAGGCAAGTCCACAAAAACCCTAATTTCAGCAGAAGAATACAAAAAAAATCAATGAAACAAAAAAGCTGGTTCTTTGAAAGGATAAACAAGATCAATAGGCCCCTAGCTAGACTGACCAAGAAAAAGAGAGAAAAATACCAAATAAATACAATCAGAAACACAAAAGATGAATCACATCTGACCCTAAGGAAATACAAAAGATCATTAGAGACTACTGCGTACACTTGTACAGAAACAAACTTGAAAACCTTAAGGAAATGGAAGACTGTCTGTCATCACACAACCTGCCTAGGTTGAAACAAGAAAAAATTGAGACCCTAAATAGACCCATAACAATCAAGGAAATTGACTATATTATAAGACAAC
>NW_007042491.1:457-10973 GCF_000164805.1 Carlito syrichta
TCAACTGACTATGAGAATCATAGCAGACCAAATAAACATTGATAGAGAAAGAGTTAGGAAAATCTTAACTGCAAATTTTGGCATGAGAAAGTTGTGTGCCAAAATGGTCCTGAAGGAGCTCTTAAATCACGATAATGCACCAGCTTTCACAGCACTGTGTGAGGGAGTTTTTAGCCAGTAAACAAATAACTAGTCTGTTGTTCTGGCCCCCAATGATTTTCTCTTTACCCAAAGGCAAAGGAAATATTGAAAGGAAGACATTTTGATGACATTCAGGACATTAAGAATCATAAAATGACAGTGCTGATAAATATTCCAGAAAAAGAGTTCCAAAATAGCTTAAATGGGTGGAGTAGGTGCTGGCATCAGTGTGTAGCTTCCCAAGGGAAGTACTTCGAAGGAGACTGTAGTGATATTCAGCAATGAATGTTACTATAGTAAATTTATAACAAATTTATGTGATACATTTATGTAATTGACTTAAGTAAACTATTTAAATAATTAAAATAAGTAAACTGTGGGCATTTATTTACCAGCATTCCCCATATGAATACATACAGCATGTATACAAAAACAAAGGCATTCACCTTTGAATTCCTTATTTTCTAGTTGGAGAAATAAGACTCATAAATATATTTCATGCCTTAATAAAATGAAGTATAATCTTTTCTTGATTTCTATGAAATGTTTATTTTTGGTTCTTCACCCCATCTCTCTTTATTCTTTTCCCCTTTCCTGACTTTTCTTCTTCATTCTCAATTCCATTAATGTGAGTGTTCTCTAAGGTGAGTCAGGAACCCCCTCACCCTCTTTCTGGGAAATTTCACCCGTTTTCTCAAAATCAAAGATAACCACTATCAGGATGACTTAGCCTCTATTTCCAGCTTCATTCTTTCCCACTATGTTGGATATCTCTTCTTGCATGTTTGACATCACTATTGGTTAAGCTTTTCTAAACCAAAATTTATTTGTCCCTTTATTTTCAATGGGTTATTTATATTAACTTCTTGATTTCTTCCAAAGACATTGTCATTTTTGTCACTAGACTTAGAAGCCTAGTGTATTGGTAACTTCTCCTTTTCCATCCTCCTTACCATTCATACTGTTTCATTCAGCCTTCTTTTCTGACATTTTTTTTTTTTTTTGAGTTGGAGTCTCACTCGGTCGCCCAGACTGGAGTGCAGTGGCCGCTCCCGGCCACCGCAGCCTCGACCTGCTGGGCTCCGTTGATCCTTCCACCTCAGCCTTTCGAGTAGCTGGAATTACAGGCATGCGCTACCACACTCGGCTGATTTTTTGATTTATTGTAGAGATGAGGTCTCACTGCCCAGGCGGGTCTCGAACCCGCGGGCTCAGGCAATTCACTCACCTCAGCCTCCCAAAGGCACAGGATTACAGGCTGAGCCACTGAGCCCGGCTTCTGACATTTTTTAAGTCCATGGTTTCACCTTGATCCTAGTCAATTAAGGCTGCTATAGCAAATGCATTGGGTTATTTGAGCAATAAATATTTATTTCTCACAGTCCTGGATACTGGAATAATGAGAACAGGGTGCCTGCATGATCATGTTCTGATGAGGGACCTTTTCCAGGCTGTAGACTGCTGACTGCTGATTCTTCCTTATATCCTCATGTGGCAGAGAACAGAAAGAGAGAGGAAGCAAACTCTCTTCTGTCCTTTTTTTATAAAGACACCAATCCCATTCAGGAGAGTTCTACCATCATGATCTAATTACCTCCCAAATGTTATACCTCCAAATGTCATCATATTGAGGACTGGGTTTCAACATATGAATTTTAGGGAGGCATAACAATTCAGCTTTTAGTGATCACCACTTGTACATTTCCTTATTGTATTCTCTCAACCAAAACACAACGTAAGGCAAAGTTGAAAACTAAGCAGGGTTCTCTCCCAGGGGGCTGTGTATCCCAATGTCTGCAGCCTGCTCTTCACACAGAGTTTGGCCGTCACCATGGCTGGGGCATCGCAACGGCTGGTCAGCCACTGCAGCTGCAGACACAACAGCCACCAGCACTGCCGCGGCCTCCATGGCAGCCATAGCACATCACGCCACCCGTGCCTGTGGTGAATCACGACATCAGTCCTTGAAGCCCTGCAGGCAAGATCTGCTGGGATCACCGCCACCTCTGTTGCCACCATGACGTCCTGCCAGCCGTGGGTCTCCTCCCGTGTGCCCTGAGGCAAGATACAATCTCAGCCTCTGCCCCACTCCAGCTCCATCCACTCTGGGGGGAGCAGCTGAGATGGCACCCCTGCTGGCGATTCAAGGGAACAACACCAAAATGGGAAAAAGCTTGAAAAACAGAGACCAGATTTGAGTGGTGAACTGACATTGATCTGAACTGTTCTTCACAACAGGCCAGGGGCAACTGATCCTAACTGTGAACTAATTTACCAGCTAGAGAAGACAGCTAGAAATCAGAGCTGAAAGGACATTGGACTTAAACAAAAAGTTCTCGATTGGTTCTGTTAGTTTAATGACTTGATGCTATTCCTACTGTTTTGTTCCTTTTTTTATTTTCCTCTTCCTTTTCTTCTCTTTTCTCCCCTCTGTAAACCATACCTTTGTATAGAGGAACAGAACACCAAGAAGGTGGTTGGTTAGCTTGTATGTTAGCATCATTGTATGTTTTATTATTTTTTGTATGGGAGTTGGTTAGTATGTAGCCGTGGTCTATTGCTTTTATCTGTGTCAGTTTAGGTCTCTTGCTCCATTTGTTGGTACACTCGTCTTTTTTCCCCTTACTACTCTCTCTCTCCACCCCCTCATCCCCCCACTCTCTGCTCCATTCTCTTCCGTCTGCTAACCACATTTTATTTCAGGGAGTAAACCTACAGCCCCATTGCACGGACAGATTCCAAGGCAGTGGGAAGTGGGTTTCAGATTATCCATACACCTGTCAGTGAAAACCAGGATCTGCAGATAGATTTTAAAGCATAGCTCCCCCCTTAAGTAAATATCAAAACTGCAAAATGGACCACCCCCAACCTACAGTGCAACTCCAGAATTGAACAAAGTAAGAGGGCATATATAAAGAATAGGAGATTGAACAAACAGAAGTAAAAGCAATCCCTCTAACACTGAATAACAGAATTAAAGAAGATGGTGACGTGAAGGGAAGGAAAAAGTAGGGAGAGGGGAAAAAAACCATAAAATAAAAAAAACCAAAAGAAGAATATAGGTCTCACACAGACCCCTGGGAGATCAGACACTGAGAAAACAGATTCCAGAACACAAACAATGAAGATACCCCAGAATGACTGGTCACATACAACAAACTCAGACATCAAGACATTAATAGAGAGAATTTTAAAAATTGAGGAGAGACAAGAGGAAAACAGGAGGGAACTGATGTCAGAAATGACAGCAGTAAAGAATACTGTGATGAAAATAAATAACAAACTAATAAGCATAGAAGGCAGAATTAACCAAGCAGAAGAAAGAATCTCAGAGCTCGAATACTAAAACACAGGACTAACCCAAACTGTCAAAAAAATAGAAAAGAGGCTAAAAAAGACAGAACAAAACCTTCAAGAGATGAATGATCACTTCAAGAGACCGGACCTAAGAGTAATTGGCCTGCCTGAGGCAGAGATAGAAACAGAGGTCACACTGGAACAAACATTTCATGAAATCATTCAAGAAAACTTCCCTCATCTCATCAAGGATGAAAAACTTCAAACACAAGAGATCCAGAGAACCCCTGCAAGACAACAAATGAGAAGACCAACTCCCAGACATATAATAATTGGCCTAAACAAAGTAGGTATAAAAGAAAAAATTCTAAAGGCTGCAAGAGAAAAAGGTCAGACTACTTACCAGGGAAGACCAGTTAGAATAGCAGCAGATTTTATCTACAGAAACCCTCCAGGCTAGGAGAGCCTGGAGCCCTATCTTCAAAGTTCTAAAAGATAAACAATTTCAACTGAGAATAACCTACCCAGCCAAGCTAACCTTCATCAGTGAGGGAGAACTGAAATCTTTCCCAGATATCCAATCCCTAAGAACCTACACTGCCACAAGACCACCTCTACAAGGAACACTTAAGAAAGTATTGAACACAGAAGAAAAGGAAAAAAGAACAACAACCTTCTTTACAAGAGTACAGGCAAAGTTTAAAAACACACATGATCCAACTCTAAACCAAAAGAAAGACAGCACACAAACAGGAAGATCAACAACTCTGTAAGAACATTATGATAGGGATCAACTCTCACATTTCAATAATTAGTTTGAATGTGAATGGACTAAATGCACCACTGAAAAGACATAGAAAGGCAAAATGGATAAAATATCATCAGGCAACAATCTATTGCCTTCAAGAGACTCACCTGACTAGAAAGGACACTCACAGACTTAAAGGAAGAGGATGGGGAACAAATTTTCAGGCAAATGGAACACAAAAGAAAGGAGGAGCCACGATCTTAATCTCAGACAAAATACCCTTTAATCTATCAAAAATTTAAAAAGATACAGAAGGTCACTATATAATGATAAAACATTCAATCCACCAACAAGAAATACCTGTCCTAAACATATATGCACTGAACATAGGAGCACCAACTTTCATAAAGCAGCCCCTAGGTAAACTAAAAAAAGATATCAACTCCAATACCATCATAGCTGGGGACTTTAATACCCCACTCACAACCCTAGACAGATCATCAGGACAAAAAATCAGCAATGAGATCTGAAACCTCAATGTGACTCTTGATCAATTGAACTTAATTAATACCTACAGAACCCTCCATCCAAAGACCACAAAATACGCATTAAACTCATCGCCGCATGGAACATATTCTAAGATCGACCACATACTTGGCCATAAATCAAGCATAAGCAAATTTAAAAGGACTGAAATTTTACCATGCACCTTCTCGGACCACAGTGGAATAAAAATAAACATTAATTCCACCAAGGTCCCCCCAAAACATTCCAAGACATGGACACTAAACAGCATGATGCTAAACAACTCCTGGATCAATGATGAAATCACAACAGACATTAAAAGATACCTGGAAACAAATAAAAATGAAGAAACATCTTACCAAAATATCTGGGATGCCATGAAAGCTGTAGTAAGAGGGGAATTTATATCCCTACAAACGCACATGAAGAACATGGAAAGAACACAAATTAACAACCTAACAAGCCACCTAAGGAAGCTGGACAGGCAAGACCACAAAAACCCTAATTTCAGCAGAAGAATCCAGATCACCAAAATAAAAGCCCAAATCCAGGACATAGAAAACAAAAAGATAATACAAAAAAATAAATGAAACAAAAAACTGGTTATTTGAAAGGATAAACAAGATCAATAGTCCCCTAGCTAGACTGACCAAGAAAAAGAGAGAAAAATACCAAATAAACACAATCAGAAACACAAAAGATGAATCACATCTGACCCTAAAGAAATACAAAAGATCATTAGAGACTACTGCATACACTTGTACGGAAACAAACTTGAAAACCTTAAGGAAATGGAGGACTTTCTGTCATCACACATCCTGCCTAGGTTGAAACAAGAAGAAATTGAGACCCTAAATAGACCCATAACAATCAAGGAAATTGACTATATTATAAGACAACTACCTACCGTAAAAAGCCCTGGACCAGATGGCTTTCCAGCAGAATTCTAAAAGACTTTTAAGGAGGAGCTTATATGAATCCTACTGAAGGTATTCCAGGCAATTGTGAAAGTTGAAACACTTCCCAAATAATTTTACAAAGCTAAAATCACATTGATACCCAAGCCAGGTAAAGATCCAACAAAGAAAGAGAACTACAGGCAAATATCTTTGATGAACATAGATGCTGAAATTCTCAACAAGATCCTAGCGAACTGGATTCAACAATACATCTCAAAAATCATCCATCATGACCAAGTAAGCTTCATGCTGGGATGCAAGGCTGGTTCAACATTTGTAAAACCATAAATGTAATTAAATATATCAACAGATGTCAAAACAAAAACCACATGATTATATCATTAAATGCAGAAAAAGCTTTTGATAAAATCCAGCACCCCTTCTTGATAAGAACCTTCAAACATCTAGGCATACGGGGAACATACATCAAAATAGTAAAAAGCCATCTATGAGAAACCCACAGCAAGCATACTCCTAAACAGACAAAAACTGGAACCATTTCCCCTGAAAACTGGAACAAGACAAGGATTCCCACTCTCACCCCTCCTGTTCAATATAGTATTGGAAGTCCTGGCTCGAGCAATCAGAGAAGAGAAGGCAATCAGGGGTATTCAAGTAGGAAAAGGGGAAGTCAAGCTATCTCTTTCTGCAGATGACATAATCATGTACCTTGAAAACCCAAGAGAATCAGTCAAAAACCTCCTTACACTGATAAAGGACTTTGGCAAAGTCTCAGGATATAAAATAAATGTGCAAAAGACAATCATATTTCTTTACACCAATAATAAACAAAAAGAAACCCAAATAAAAAGCATAATTCCATTCAAAATAGCCAAAAAATAAATGAAATACCCTGGCATCTTCTTAACAAGAAATATGGAAGACCTTTACAGTGAAAACAACAAAACACTGTTCAAAGAAATCAAAGATGACACAAACAAGTGGAAAAATATCCCATGCTCATGGATTAGAAGAATGAACATTGTGATGATGTCCATCTTACCTAAAGTAATCTACAGATTTAATGCAATACCCATCAAATTATCAGCAATATTCTTCTCAGACCTAGAAAAAACAACACAGGAATTCATATGTGTCAGAGTCCAGCTCCAACACAAAGGTCAGTGCCTAAGGTGAGAGAATCAGATGCAGCGAAGGAAGAAGACACAAGTCAACTCCCTGGGTCGAGTTTGGGACTCTTCCAAAGTTTATTCAATTTTCACATGTTTATATAAGGCATTTTCAACCCTTAACCCCCTCACACATATGCCCACAAAAGCTTACATTATGTTTTCTTTTACAATCAAACGTTCTACAATGATTTATTTCATCCTCCCTATTCTTTTTTTGTTTCCATTATGTTAAAATCAACAGGAATGAAACAATTTCTGCTAAAAATAATTGACTGTAACTTTTCAACCCTTACCCCTTTTATATCATATTTCTGACAATTCTTACATGTAACTTAACAGCAATATATTGGCATTTACATCTATAACTAATTTTATACTTTCTTATAACTAACTTTATTATTTTCTATAAACTTTCCTATTATGTATCTATCTTTATTCTTATTTTACTTATATGAATCATAATCTAATAATGCTTAACAACCTTTATATGAATTATACTTGACTACTCATACCCTATATTTGTTTTCTATTTAATTCTTTATCTAATTATCTTTAATCATCATCCTATTTTTATCTACTTAACTATTATCTCCTTTATTATTATACTTATACTACTAAATCATTTTCCTCTTACAAACTTATATCTCCTATGTCTATACTTTCCTGAATTATGTTTAAAAGCAGCTGCCCTCAGGATTAACTTGTCTCAGGTCTCACAAACTTCCTCCTCCATCTGACCCGTCTAAGGTATTATATTAGTATAGGGTCTATTAACCATTAAAAATAAAGAATGGGAAAGTTCTTTTATTTTCTTGACACACAATGGTTTTGCTTTTTATGGAGATGAAGATAACTAAACATTCTCTAGTGTCTCTAATGGCTGTGCCTTTGCTGTGTTCCTTATTCATGTCTCAAACTTCAGTTTCACCAATACATCATCCTTGCTTATCAGTTAATGCTTCATCAGAAAGGGGTACTTTCTGTCTTATGCACACACTCTCAAAGATCAAAGGTGGCCCATCAATGGGACCCATGGGGCTTTGCCTCTGGCACAGCCACTTTTGCTCCCAGCCAGCGTTTTTCCCATTTTCCGGTAACCCTTACTTTGCCTTCTGTTAGGAGTTGTGGCTCCCGACACATATGGAAACACAAAGGACCAAGAATAGCCAGAACAATCCTCAGCAAAAAAAAAAAAAAAAACAAAGCAGGTGGTATCACAATACCAGACTTCAAACTTTACTATAAAACTACAATAATCAAAACAGCTTGGTATTGGCACAGGAACAGGCATATAGATCAATGGAACATAGAATTGAGATTCCAGAAGCAAAACCTCAATTTCTCAACCAACTCATCTTCAACAACGCCTTCACCACCTACCACTGGGGAGAGGAGAATCTATTCATTAAATGGTGCTGGGAAAACTGGCTGACCACATGCAGAAGATTGAACCAGGACCCCTATCAATCCCATACACTAAATTAACTCTAAATGGATCTGAGACCTAAATGCAAAACCTCAAACCATAAGAAACTTAGAAAAGGAAGGAAATACCCTCATGGAAATCGGAACTGCCATCCAATTTCTGTACAAAACCCAAAACCCACAGGACTTAAGAGAGAAGATAGACAAATGGGACCTCATTAAACTGACAAGCTTCTGCAAAGCCAAAGAAACTATCAAGAGAGCAGGGAGACAGCCTACAGACTGGGAAAAAGTATTTGCCAACTCCAAGTCTGACAAAGGCTTAACATCTTGGATCTACAAGGAACTCAAACATGCTGAAAAGAAAAAAAACAAACAACCCCATTATAAAATGGGCAAAAGATATGAACAGGCACTTCTGAAAGGAAGACATATGAGCAGCCAACAGACACATGAAAAAATGTTCAACCTCACTAATCATCAGGGACATGCAAATCAAACTCACAGTGAGATACCACCTAACTCCAGTCAGAATGGCCATCATCAATACAAAAAATAATAGTTGCTGGAGAGGGTGTGGCGATAAGGGAACACTTCTACACTGTTGGTGGGAGTGCAAACTAGTGCAATCTCTGTGGAAAACAGTATGGCAATTCTTAAAAGCTCTAAATATTGACCTCCCATATGACCCCACAATTTCCCTATTGGGAATATACCCTGAAATACTCAATTCACTCTATCAAAAAGACACCTGCACATGTATGTTTATTGCAGCGTTGTTCACAATAGCAAGAACCTGGAAGCAACCATGTTGTCCATCAAAAGAGGACTGGATTTAAAAAATGCGGTACATATACATGATGAAATACTATGCAGCCATAAAAATCATCAAAATCATGAATTTTGCAGCAACCTGGACGGAACTAGAGTCTATAATACTGAGTGATCTTTCACAGTAACAAAGATTTGAATATCACATGTTCTCACTCATATAGTGGACCTTGAACATCCTACATAATACTATATGAAAATGACTGACAGTGGTGGAAAACTATGGGAGGGGAGGAGAAGGGAGATGGGATTAATGGCAGTAAATGTCTGGGGATGGGGAGACACCTCTTATCAACAAAGGTGCTTGAACGAAGCATATTTGTATACCTAACCCTTAACTGTACCCTACAATATCATAATAAAAATAGTGATAAAATAAAATAAAATAAAATCTTTCCCTAAGTGAAAAATGTTTGGCAGTGAAGAAAAGTGAACTTCCTAAAGTCAGATAAGCAGAAAGACAGCCAAATGAATGAGCTCATTGTTGGGAAAACATGTGACAGGAGCACATAGTACAGTATTGGATGATCTCCATAACACAACCACGACAAAATCTCAGAAAGCTGGAAACCTCCAGGTCAAGAACAGCAGTTGTTCTCCTATGGAAATCACCTACAGTACTTGGATGGGTTAGCACACAGGTCATGGAGCAAATGCTCAAATGTTTTGGTCTAACCTAATCCCAATGACTTCTCTGAAGGACCAACACCTTGAAGAGAATGGAGAATTTGCAATCCAAAGCCCACACAGATCTTCATAATATTTCTGCAGACCTCACTAATTCAAATGGGTGTTGGGTTTTCTCTAGTAACTCTGAAGAATCAGGGCTGCAAAGTTCTGAGCAGAGATAAGCTAATTCTGATTCCTACCTGATATAGCACTCTACATTTTTTAAAATGAATGTTCAACCCTACCAAAGACCTGGCATATCTTTAGGGATTCAAATTTCATAATCTTTCATAGAGGTCCATTATGATATTTTTCCTTCTGGTGGTCAGGAAGGCTTACTTTGTTTCTTAGTGAAATGGCCTTCCCTTTAAAGTCTATTCATTCTTATTTTAGTTGCTGCTGACAAGGAAAGCCATTTAGAGTTTTTTTTAATTAAAATTCTTCAAAAATGAAAAAAAAAAAGAAATAAAATTACTATAGTGGTCTTGCTTCAGTTTGTTTTTTCATTTTATTACTTGCCAGGTAGATTTTTAGGCTAAAAAGTGTTGAGAGATTTTTTTTAAACTTAAGTATGATAAATTATTTAACCTAAACAACAATACATATAAGGAAAATATTTTCTCCATAGATATTTGGAGAACAAAAAAGTTATAAGAGGTATGTTGACCTTCTTTACAAGAGTTCACAAATAACCAAGAATTTCCTAGCCTGCTACCTTATGTACCTAGGTAGTTTGAGGGTTTATGTTTGCTTATGTTTTTACTTTTTTGAAAAAAAGCTATTGTGAA
>NW_007042492.1:0-419 GCF_000164805.1 Carlito syrichta
GCTGTCTTTTGGTGATTAAAATTTTTTTCTCTCTACTTTCCTGAGTTTATAATCATGCACATGTATAACTTCTGAAAGGGAAAGATGATAAATCCTTTGCACTGCACCGTGGGGAGCAATTAAGAATATGGAGTTTGAGGCAGATTTGGGCTTGAATTACAGCCTGGTCACTTAGAAAGTTTTTGGCCTGGGGCAGGTCACTAAGTCCTCTCAGTGTCAGTTTCTGTCACTGGAAAATGGAGACACATCACACTTATTGGACAGGGTTTTTGGGAAGGTAGATTAAATTAATTTACTAAAGATAATAGCACATAGTAGGGGCTCTATATTGATTGAAAATGATTGAATGAATTATTATTAGTCAGATAATATATGGAGGAGGATGTGGGGGCGACCTCCATTCCCACCTTCCCAGATGA
>NW_007042493.1:0-419 GCF_000164805.1 Carlito syrichta
ATATATATATATATAAATTTACAACTACTCCAAGTCTACCTTCAAATAACACTACACCACTTTATGGGTAGTGTGAATACCTTACAATTACAAAATAATTCCAGTATCTTTCTCCCATACTTTATATCATAGCTGTCATTCATTTCACAAGAATGTAAGTATATATGCGTGTATATATGTAAGGATACATAATTATATTGTTACTATTATTTTTAACAAACTGTTATTATCTATTATAGCCATAATCAACTTTAAAAATTTCATACTGAATTTGTTTTTTCCATCTCTGATGCTCTTCCTGTCTTTATGTAGATCCCAGTTTTTGATCTGTATTTTTTTCTGTTTCTCTAAAGAACTTCTTCTACCTTACCTTGCAGGGGAGGTCCACTGGCAACAAGCCCCTTACATTTTTGTTTGTC
>NW_007042494.1:0-418 GCF_000164805.1 Carlito syrichta
CTTTTTTTTTTTTTTTTTTTTTTTTTTTTTTGAGTTGGAGTCTCACTCTGTCGTACAGTCTCTAGTGCAGTGGCACACTCACAGTCACCCCAGCGTCGATCTTCTAGGCTCTGGCAATCCTTCCACCTCAGCTTTCCAAGAAGCTGGAATTACAGGCACATGCTACCATGCCCAGCCTATTTATTTATTTATTTATTTATTTATTGTAGAGACGATAGTTGCTCAGTTGCCCAGGGTGGTCTTGAACCCACAGGCTTAGGCAATCCACTTGCCTTGGCCTCCCGAATGCTGGGATTACAGGCTGAGCCACCGAGTCTGGCCCAGCTTTGATCTTTTACTTCAGGGTTGCCTCAATTATTCAGAGTCTTTAAAATATGAATTTTAGATTTTTTTATTTCTTTGAAGAATTTCATTGTTA
>NW_007042495.1:0-1014 GCF_000164805.1 Carlito syrichta
GCTAGTTACGTCACCTGGCCAGCCAGTTTACTACCTAGTTAAATAACCTAGTTAAGTCAGATTACTAGCCAGATGGTTAGCTAGGTAGCTAGGTTGTTAATTCAGCTGAAAAGTCAGCGGGTTACATAGGTTGCTAGCTAGTTAAGTTAGCTGGCTATCCAGCTGGCTAGCTAGGTAGCTAGGCGGTTAAGTCAGCATGCTAGCCAGCTGGCTAGCTAGCTATGTCAACTAGTTAAGTCAGCTGTATAGACAGCTGGCTAGCTAGGTAACTAGACATTTAATTCGTCTGTCTAGCCCACTGGCTAGCAAGTTACGTCACTTAATTAGGCCAACTGGCTAGCAATCTGGCTTGCTAGGTAGCTGGTTACTTAAGTCAGCTGTCTAGACAGCTGGCTAGCTATTTAAGTCACCTAGCTAAGTCAGTTGACTAGCCAGCTGGCTAGCTAGGTAACGAGCTAGTTGAGTCTGTTGGTTAGCCAACTGGCAGCTAATTAAGTCAGCTAGTTAAGTCAGGTCGTTAGCCAGCTAGCTAACTAGGTAGAGAGCTAGTTAAGTCAGCTAGCTAGCAAGCTGTCTAACTAGATAAATCAACTAGTTGAGTTAGCTGCTTAGTCAGCTGACTATCTGGTTGTCAACGATTTAAATCACCTTCCTAGCCAGCTAGCTACCTAAGAAGCAAGCTAGTAAAATCAGCTGGCTGCCCAGCTGGCTAGCTGCGTAGCTAGCTAGTTAAGTCAGCTGGCTATCCAGCTGGCTATTTTGTTAATTCAGCTAGTTAATTCAGCTTGCAGACCAGCTGGCTAGCAAGATAAATCAGCTGGTCAGGCAGCTGACTAGCTGGTATGTCAGCTTGTTAATTCAGCTGGCTAACTAGGTAATTAGCTAGTTATGTCACGTTGTTAAATCACCTGGCTTGCTAGTTAAGTCAGTTAGTTAAGTGAGCTGGCTAGTCAACTGGCTAGCTAGTTATGTCATCTAGATAAGTCAGCTCGCTTACCAGCAGGTTAGCTAGGA
>NW_007042496.1:0-417 GCF_000164805.1 Carlito syrichta
ACTAGTTGACTGATTATTTTGCCGACTAGTTAGTGGACCTAATTAGTCAGCCGACTAGTTGACTAAGTTAATGTGTCAGCTGACACATTGGTAGAATAGTCGGCCAATTGGTTAGCTGAATTAACTTGTTGGTCATCTTGTCAGCAAAACGGTTAGCTGACTTAACTAATCAGCCAGCGAATGAGCCGTCAGGTGAGCTGAGTTAACTAGACAGCTGGCGATTGGGCTGACTGGTCAACTGACTTAACTAGTCAACTGGCAAGTGAGCCCTCATATCAGCAGTCTTAACTAGTCAGCTGGCGAGTGAGTCGAATGGTCAGTTGACTTAACTAGTCAGTTGGTGAGTGAGCTGATGGATCAGTTGACTTTAGTCAGCTGACGAGTGTGCTGTCTGTTCAGAAGACTTAACTAGTTGGC
>NW_007042497.1:0-692 GCF_000164805.1 Carlito syrichta
GTTGGAGAATAGTTTGTCCCGTTCTGTGGGCTGTGTCCCTACTCTTTTGATGGTTTCTTTGTTTTTGCAGAAGTTTATGAGTTTGGTGTGATCCCAATTGTCTAACATTCCCCTTAAGCTTTGGGCATTTTAAGATCTGAAAAGGAATTAGTGTCCGGTTCCAGTTTCCATAAAGGTGCCTCCTGTGTTTTCTCAGCTAGTTGGAATTTGGTGTTTTAGATTTAGATCTTTGACCCATTTAGTGTGAAGGCGGATGGTACCAGTGAGGGGTCCTGTTTCCATCTAGTTCATGTGGTCAGACCGTTCCCAGCAGCATTTACTGAATATGTTCTTCATTCCCCGGTGGGTGTTGGAGGTTGTTTCAAAGATGAGTTGGTTGAGAATTAGAGGATTTCATTCTCTGTCCTGACCTATCAGCCGATGGACCTATTCTTGTAGGAGGACCAGGTTGTTTTGATTATTGTAAATATATAGTAAATTTTCAAACTGGAAAAGTGATAACTCCTGCCTTGTATCTTTGGAAAAGTTTTCTTTTGGGTATTCATGATTGTTTTTGGTTTCCTATGAATACTTTATTGTAATTTCCAGGTCTGAGAAGAATGATTTTAAGGTAATGGTTATGTTAGTGAATATGTAGATTGCCTAAAAGGCTAATTTTAAATGAAAAAGTGTAAGCAAAGTCAGGGAAACAA
>NW_007042498.1:0-411 GCF_000164805.1 Carlito syrichta
ATGAAATGGAGTGGAATGAAGACAATGGAATGGAATGGCATGGAATGGAGAAGAATGGAAGGGAGTGGAATGGAATTAAATGGAATGGAAACAAATGGAATGGAAATTATTGGAATGCAACGGAATGGAGAGAAATGGATTATATTGAATGGAATGGAATGGAATGGAGAGAAAAGGAATGGAACTGAATGGAGAGGATTGGAAACGATAGGAACGATATGGAATGGAAAGGAGAGGAATGAAATGAATACCAGAGAATGGAATGCAATGGAGAGGAATGAAATGGAGACGATTTGAGTGCAATGCAATGGAGAGGTATGGATTATGCTTGAATGAAATGCAATGGAATGGAATGGAATGGAGAGGAATGGAATAGAATGGAATAGAATGGAATGGAATGGAATGAAATGG
>NW_007042499.1:0-596 GCF_000164805.1 Carlito syrichta
AGCTTGCTACATAGCTAGCCAGCTGCCTATCCAGCTGAATTAACTAGGTGACTTATCTTGTTAGCAAGTTGTCTAGCCAGCTTACTTAATTAGCAAGCTACCAACCAGCCAGCTGGCTAGTCAGCTGACTTAACTCGGTGACTTAACTAGCTAGCCAGCTTGCTAGACTGCTAAAATAACCGGCTAGCTACCTAGCTGGCAAGCTGGTTAGCTAGCTAACTTAACTAGTTGACTTAACTAGCTAGTTAACTGACATATCTAGCTGACTTAATGAGCTAGTTTCCTAGCTTGCTAGCTGACTTAACTAGCTGAAATAACTAGCAAGCCAACTGGCTGCCATTTGACATAAATAGCTAGCTGACATCATTAGATAGCCAGCTGGCTAGCCAGTTGAATTAATTAGCTAGCTACCTAGATATCCCGCTGGCTTTTCAGCTGACTTAAGTACCTAGGTACCCAGCTATCCAGCTGACTAGCGAGCTGACTTAACTAGGTGACTTAAATTGCTAGACAACTGGCTGGCCAGTTGACTAAACCAGTTGACTACACAGCTAGGCAGCTGGCCAGCCAGCTGATTTAACTAACTAGCCAGCTGA
>NW_007042500.1:0-413 GCF_000164805.1 Carlito syrichta
GCTGACTTACATAGCTGGTTTAAAAAGACAGCAAGCTGGCTAGACAGCTGAGTTAAATAGCTAGCTACCTATCAAAAAAGCTGGCTAACCAGTTGACTTAACTAGCTGACTTAACCAGCTAGCCAGGTGACAACTGTTTAGTTATCAATCTACCCAGCTGGCTAGCAGCTGACTTATCTAGCTGACTTAACATGCTAGCCAACTGGCTAGCAATCTAACTTTTCTAGCTAGCTACCTACCTAGACAGCTGGTTAGACAGCTGAATTAACTAGCTGATTTAACAAGCTAGAAAACTGGCAATACAATTGAATTAACTAACTGATTAGCCAGCTAGTCAGTTTGCTAGCCTGCTGACTTAACTAGCTAGTTACCTAGCTAGCAGGCTGGGTAGCCAGCTACTTAACTAGCTGACT
>NW_007042500.1:1958-2769 GCF_000164805.1 Carlito syrichta
TAACTAATTGGCTTAATGAGCCAGCCAGTTGGCTATCCAGCTGACTCAACCAGCTGACTTGACTAGTTAGCCAACTGGGTAGTCAGCTGCATAAACTAGCTTTCTACCTCTCTAGCCAGCTGGCTTGCCATCTGACTATACTAGCTGACATAATTAGTTTCCTAGCTGGCTAGCCATCTGACTCAACTAGCTATCTTAACTAGTTAGCCAGCTGACCAGCCATCTACTTAACTAGCTCGCTACCTAGCTAGCCAACTGGCTAGCCCACTGACTTAAAGAGATTCCTTAATTAGCTAGCCAGCTGACTAGCCAGCTGACTTTACTAGCTCACTATCTAGCTAGCCAATTGGTTAGCCACCTGACTTAAGCTGACTTAGCCAGCTAGCCAGCTGGCTAGCTTGCTGACTTAACTTGCTAGTTACCTAGCTAGCAGGCTGGGTTGCCAGCTGAGTTAACTAGCTGAGTTAAAAAGCTAGCCAGCTGTATGACCAGCTGTCTTAACGAGCTAGCTACCTAGCTAGGCTGTTGACTAGACACTTGACTTAGACAGCTGACCTCACCAGCTAGCTAGAAGGCAATCAAACTGACTTAACTAGCTGACTTAGCTAGCTCACCAGCTGGCTAGCCAGCTAACTTAACTCATTCTCAAGCTAGCTAGCAAGCTGGATAGAGAGCTGACTAAAGTAGCTGATTTTATTAGCTAGCCAGCTGACTAGCCAAATGATTTAACTAGCTCACTTCCTAGCTAGCGAGCTGGCCTGCCAGCTCACTTAACTAGCTGACTTAACCAGCTACCTTACTCACTAGCCAG
>NW_007042501.1:0-1046 GCF_000164805.1 Carlito syrichta
AATAGTCTCCAGTAATCTCTTGGCATTCGGTTACTTCTGAGGTGCCCATGTGCCTCTTTCTGATGGATGAAGCAAAGGAGGGTGTTAAGCTGGGTCAATGATGAAATCTTTGTCTTGACTCAAGTGAGGTGTTGTTAAAAGTCTTGTGCAATAGAATTATGGTGAGGATCTTCTTAGGGGACAGGTGTGCATACTGATGTGAGAAGGAGTATTGTACTGACATTGCTTAGTTGTGTGGCACCCTAAGGTGTTTGGGCTATCCAGGGGAACTCCACCCAGAGGAAGCAGTACTCCATGAAATAGGCAAATTCGATTGCAATGTCTTCACACCTTTCACCAAAGCTGTGCACTATAACCATGCATTCCATGCCACAACTTCTCTATGTCTATCTCTCAGTGAAATATTCTGCCCACGCTGGATGGATGGCACGCAGCATGCTCTGACAGAGCATGACTGGGATTGGGATTCATGACCACAGTTCATAAGGTCCTTGGGAAACTTAGGCACGGTACCCTGAGTTGTGGAGTCGAAAGCTATTCTGAACTGTATGAGTGCCTTTCCTTTTTAAATCAGTATGAGACTGGAGCAATGAGGGTCCAAGAATGCCCTAAGACTGGTGTTTGATGATGCCCATGGTCTCCTCTCAACTCAGGGAGAAGAGGACATTTTCGAGCATGTGACAAACTGGAGAGGCAGGCCATGAATACATATTAAAGCATTCTTTCGCTCAACTTGTGCACAACTCACGCCTTAGTGGCACATCTTCTGAGGAATCAGGGAATGTGGAAGGGTGATGCAAACAAGGAGAGTGGGCTCCAGTCACATTCACAGGGAAAACATTACAAGAAGTAGATACGATATACACTTGTGAATTCATCAAGAGTCTAGAAAGCTCAAGCGGCGAAAACCCACTGACTGCAAGCAGCAGGCTAGACAAAAGCATTCCAAATATTGCCCAGGAAACACAGTTATTACACTGTAGACTGCTTGATAGCTTGAGATTTCAGAGGACATGCATCCAATATGGACCACCCTGAACCCTGGG
>NW_007042502.1:0-411 GCF_000164805.1 Carlito syrichta
GGCTCAGGCAATCCACTCGCTTCAGCCTCCCAAAGTGCTGGGATGACAGGCTGAGCCACCAAACCCGGCCATTCAGTTTGTTATCAGATTTTTAAAAATGAACTGGGCTGGATGTGGTAGATTATGCTTGTAATTCGAGCACTTTAGGAGGCTGAGACGGGAGGATTGCTTAAGCCCAGGAGTTCAAGACCAGCCTGGACAACATAGCAAAACCTCATCTCTCTCTAAAAAAAAAAAATGTACTGAACAAGGGTTTGGCAAACCTGGGTCCTGTCTTTGCCATTCCTCTGCTAGAAATCTTGAGAAATCAGTCAGTTGTTCTGAAACACAGTTTCCCAAACGGTGAAATTAAGATGTCGGGAAACGAGGACAAGTGGAATGCGGCGTTTCCTCAGTCCGAAGCAGCGTACA
>NW_007042503.1:0-3349 GCF_000164805.1 Carlito syrichta
CAAGGTCTCACCAAGTTGCCCAGGCTGGTCTTGAACCCCTGGGCTCAGGCAATCCTCTCGTCTCAGCTTCCCAAAGTGCTGGGATTACAGGCTGAGCTACCATGCCTGGCCAGAAGTATTCTTATAAGAGGTAGGCAGAAGCAGATTTGACTAACAGAAAAGGAGGAGGCAGTGTAACCACTGAGGCAGATTTTAGAGATGTGTCCATAAGCTAAGGAATCCTAGCAACCATCAGAAGATGGAAGAGGCAACAGATTGTTGTTGTTTTGCCACCCAGGCTGGAGTGCTGTGGCATGCTCACAGCTACTGCAGCCTCGACTTGCTGGGCTCAGGCGATCTTTCCGCCTCAGCTTTCCAAGTAGCTGGGACTACAGGCATGCGCCACCACGCCCGACTAATATTTTAATTTAATGTAGAGATGAGGTCTCACCAAGTTGCATCCTCTCGTCTTGACCTCTCAAAATGTTAGGATTGTAGGCGTGAGCCACTGTGCTCAGCCCAGATTGTTTTCTAGAGCCTCCAGAGGGAGCACGACTCTGCTGACACCTTAATTTGGGGCCAGTGAAACTGATTTTGGAAGTCTGGCCCTTAGAACTGTTAAATGATACATTTCTGTGTATTTTTTGTTTGCTTTTTTGGGTTTGTTTGTTTTTGTTTTTAAATAAAGACAGGCTGTGTTGCCCAGACTAGTCTCGCACTCCTGGACTCATGCAGTCCTCCTTCCTTGGCCCCCAAAAGTACTGGGATTACAGGTATGAGCCACCGTGCCTGGCCCATTTCTGTTGTCTTAAGCCACCACGTTTATGGTAGTTGGTTACAGCAGCTAATACAGATGGTTTGAGGGTAGAGTCGGGGATCATGGGAGGGATTTAGGGCTTCGCTTGGAGGTTATTGAGAATAGTTTGAGAACAGTTGAGAGGCCACTGCAAAACATTTGGGTGCAGTCGGAGCCATCAAAGGGAAGACTGAGGTGGGGCAGGGGGTCACTGGGAGGTGTAGTTGGGAGACTGCAGGAAGGTAAGAAGAGGATGCTTACAGGCAGCAATGGAGGGTATTAGAGGGAAGTTTCTGGTACAGTTGGGAGTTCTTGGAGGGTGGCTTGGATGGTATGGTCGGGAAATATCAGATGTTTTGTGGGTATGGTTGCATGTAATCTAAAACAAGGTTGGGCATGATCATCATTGAAGAGTGGGTTCTAGTTTGGGGCTGCAGCTGTAGAACCAAGAGAAGGTGGTTAGGGGGATTGAGAGGCAGGATTGGGACCGCAAAAGGGGGAATTTTGCAGCTGTAATTGTTGGAGAGTAGCTTGTGATCAGGGTTGCAGATATTCTTGGGAGTTGATAAAGGGCAGTTTGAGGGCGTAGTGGGGCTGCTGGAAGGTGGTTTGGGGGTGAAGTGAGGCCTGGGAGAGTTGTTTAGTGATGTTGGAGAAGCAATAGAGAGATTTAGGGTATAGTTGAGGGCTGGTGAGTCTGGTCCGGGGTGGAGTCCTGTCTTGAAGTCTGGATGTTAGAGAGGTGGTGTGAGTTGTACTTGGGGACCTATTTGGGTGACCAGTTATAGATTATTGGATAGACTGCTATTCAGCGATAAAAGGAACAAACTCCCATTACATGCCTCAACATGGATAAACCTAAAAAACATTATGCTAAGTGGAAGAAGCCAGACACAAAAGAATCTACATATTGCATTTATATGAAATGCCCAGGAAAGACAAATCTATAGAAAGTAGCTTAGTTGTCTAGGGCTAGAAATGGGAATGGGGATGAATTGCATTCAGGTTTGAGGGATCTTATTGGGTTGGTGAAAATGCTGCAGCCAGGTGCAGTGGCTCAGTACTTTGGGAGGCTCAGTAATCCCAGTACTCTGGGAGGCTGAGGTGAGAGGACTGACTGAGCCTGCGGATTTGAGACCCGCCTGGGCAACTTGGCGAGAGCTTGTCTCTACAATCAATCAAAAAATTAGCTGGGGGTGGTGGCGCATGCCTGTAGCTCCAGCTACTCGGAAGACTGAGATGGAAGGATTGCCTGAGCCCAGCAGGTCGAGGCTGCAGTGACTGTGAGCATGCCACTGCACTCCAGCCTGGGTGACAGAGTGAGACTCCAAGTCAAAAAAATAAGGGGGGGTTTGAGGGACACATTTTGGGCCAATGAAGTATGATTTGGCGGCTCAGCTGAGTAGCTACAGTAAGGCGGTGATGGCGACTTGGAAGTATAGTTGAGGACTGCTGGAAAGTGGTTTGGGAGTAGAGTTCAGTACAGTGTAGTTTGGAGGTATAGAGGGTTCTGGTGGTTTGAATGCAGTTGGGAGACCACAGAAAATGTAGTTGGGATATATTGGATAGTGGTAGGGGCTGTTGGAAGGCAGTTTTGTGGGGACGGGGGGGAGGTCAATGGAAAGTGATTTGGTGGGAGGGGTTCATAGAACATGATTTGGAGGTAGAGTAAGATACTGTTGGAATTGATGTGAGCTGCAGGTGAAGCCCACGTCAAGGATAGTTGGGGCTATTTGGTGTAGTTGAACAGTCATTTGGGGATCAATAAAATATGGTTTGGAGGGTACAGGGAGAGTAGTTTGCGGTCAATGAAGGGTGTTTTGGGTGCACATTGGAAATAGATAGTGGGTGATTTGGAAGTGATGTTTGGAGGTTACTAGTTTCAGAGCTGATTGCAGATCGCTTGGGGAAACAATTGGGGAGTAGTGGAAAGTAGTTTATTGGTACCGCTCGGGTGTCCATGGAAGGTGGATTAGTGGTATCGCTTGGATCAACAGACAGTGGTTTGGCGATACAGTTTGGAGAATGATGGAAAGTGGTTTGGAGGCTGGAATTCAGAGGTAAGTGGAGAGTGATTTAGGGGTTTGATGGAGCATGTTTTAGGGTGCACTGGGGATTCTATGGACAATCTTTTTGGTTTCCATGGAGGGTAACTTTGATATCCATGGAGGGTAATTTAGGAGTATAGCTTGTGATCAATATAGTGTGATTTGAGCACAGCTTGGAGAGTGGTTTGTGTGCAGCTTGGGTGTCCATGGAAAGTAGGTGCTGCTTGGGACAGTAAGTGGACAGTAGTTTGGGGATATAACTTGGGGGATGATGGAGGGTAGTTTGAGGTGCATCAGAGGGACAACACAGAGGTTAGCTGGGGGATTTCAGAGGTGTGAGGACGGCTTACAGAGAGCAGTTTGGGGTACTGCTTGTGATGACTTGGGATGAGGGGCGCCAGTCAGCTCACCGAGGGGGCGTGGCCTCGGCGGAAGAGGGCTCCACCGCCCTCGAGAAAGCGTATGCGCACGCGCTCCCAGCTTCTTCGCTCCTGGCGCTCCCAGGACTGGAAAATCTAAGACCAGA
>NW_007042503.1:3369-8039 GCF_000164805.1 Carlito syrichta
CACGGGCAGGGCGCGGAAGGGGAGTAGGCACGCGCCCGGGGGCCAGCTGGGCGCAGCGAGGGAGCGGCGCGCCCACCACCCCTGCCGGCCTACTCCGACCCCGCCTACCGTGGTGCGAAGACCCTCGGTGAGTAACATCCCCCGTCTAGAGAAGAAGGGAGGAGACTGGGCGGGGTGAGGGCCGGGAAACGCCTATGGGAGCATACCTGTGCTCGCACCCATGACCTCTGACCTCGTGGCCTTTCCCCGACCTCTTCTGACCTGTTCGCATATTTTTTACACCTCCAACCCCTGCCTGCTGTGGCCTCAGGACCTTTGGTCTACGCCCTGACCTAACCTGAACCTCAACCTCTCTTCTGTCCCCCTAAAAACAGTCCTGGTCCCAAACCCCATCCAGTTCTGTCCTCAGGGTCTTTGGCCTGACCCCAGATACTCGCCTAACCCTGTCCCATCTCTGAAGCATGTTGCCCTGTCCTGATGCCCAGCACTGACTCCAGTTTTTCTTCTGATGCTTGACCTGTCTGTTCCCTAAACTCTTATCCAGTCTCTGAAATTCTTCCAGTCTTATCTTGTCCTTCTAACCCCAGTCTGATCCATTTCTGTCCTGATTCTTGAGCTCTGACTTCTGTACTTTCTCCCCTCCCTTGTACTTTATTCCCATGGTTGCTCTCCTGACTCCAGATCTCCATCCTGGCTCACCACCTTTAAAAGACCTCCCTCCCACGTCTCCTGCCTTGTCCTTGCCTCCAACCCTGTCCAGTTTTTCCCTCTTTTTTTGTTCCATCACCATCCTCATTCCTATCTTTATTCTGTCCTGATCTTTTCCTGTTCCTGACCTCCATCCTGAACCTGCCCTTTTCCCTGTCCTCTTCCTTGACTGCTGGCTTGGCCTGTCCCGATCATGTCTTTTAGCTGCATTCTCTTTTTTTGTAGACAGTCTCGCTATGTTGCTCAGGCTGGTCTTGAACTCCTGGCCTCAAGCAATCCTCCTGCCTCAACCTCCCAAAGTGCTGGGATTACAGGCATGAACCACTGCACTGGGCCCTGGCTACTTTTCTGTATTGACCCTGACCCCTGTCCTGCTGTTTGTCTCTTTCTTGTACTTTTTTTTCTGACCACTGTCCTGAGCCTCACTTCATCCCATCCCCTGACCAATGTCATGCCTCATTCCCTGTCCTGCTTCCTGACCTCCATCCTGTGATGACTCTGGTTTTGTCTTGTCCCCATGCTCCTTCCTGCCCTGTCCCCTCATCCTGTTCCAATTCCAGACCCCTATTCTACCGCTTATCATGCCCCTCCACCCTGTTCAGATCTTTCTCCTTTCTCACATCCACTTCCCAAATCTTCTGAACCCAGGACAGGGGTTCCATTATACTCTGCCCTTGAACTTGAAGGTTCTGCTGTTCCCAGGACCTCTTAAGTACATCCCAAATAATTCTCTTAGCAAGAGCAAGCAGCTTTACGTGCCCTGTGTGGCTGATGGGGTTTTTGTGTGTGATTTCCTCCACCCCCCACTCTGGTGATTGCACACAGAGCTTGCATTTCTCTTCCTGCCCCAGGAGGACACGAACTGTTCCTGCACCCCTTGTCCTCACCAAGTGTGAAAGAATACCTTAAATTATTCAGTGACTCTGGGAGTCTGAGAGGTCTGGGTCATGTTTCCAGCCTTGCTGTGTTGGGGGCTGTCTCATGAGGGAGGGACGTTGGGAGAAAATATGAAGGGATGGTGGACCCAGGGGCATGTATGAATCTTCTAGGTCATATTTCCCCTATCTCCTGGTCTTGATCTGGGTACATGATCCTTGCTTTCCTAGCCTGAAAAAATAAGTCTATTCAGAGACTTCAAGACTTGATAGAGGAGGGACGGGGGCAGGGATTTATCCCCCTCTTCTCTCAGCAGTAAGCAAAAAAAAAAAAATCTTGGAGCTTTGTGCACCTAACCTCTGTGGGGCTGGTCTGTGAGGGGGGAGGGGCAGGCAATCACTGGATGTTAGCAGGACCATCCAGTAGTAATAATAGCAGCAATAATGCAAAGTTCCTTCATTGTCTGAATAACCTTGATTCTGAGGTTGGGTGGAGAGAATTTGGATAGTGAGGGGATAATATGTTATTTGATTATGTTTTATTCCTGCATTTCTTGAGAGTAGTGAGTTTGAATAATGAGATACCAAGCCCATCTTATTTTTCCCAAACAACTATCCAAACCTGTTAATAACAACACAAGCGTTCCTCACTGTTAATCTGTTTGGTACCTGTATACTGAGAGTTCCGGAAGTGCAGATGTACCAAGTTATCTGAAGGTATCTTGTTTTCGCATCTTAATAGTGAATAGGGAAGCCAGGCGTGGTGGCTCGTGCCTATAATCCCAGCACTTTGGGAGGCTGAGGTGAGAGGATTGCCTGAGCTCACGGGTTCAAGACCAGCCTGGGCAACTTGGTGAGACCTCACCTCTACAATAAATAAAAAAATTAGCCGGGCGTAGTGGCTCATGCCTGTAGTTCCAGCTACTTGGAAGACTGAGGTGGAAGGATTGCTGGAGCCCAGCAGGTCGAGGCTGCGGTGGCCGTGAGCGTGCCACTGCCCATCAGTCTAGGCAACAGAGTGATACTCCAACTCAAAAAGCACACAAACAAACAAACGAACAAACAAAAAAATAGTGAATAGGGAAAGTTAAGATAATGAGGAATAATGACTCTAACTCAAAATGTGTCCAAATCTGTTAACTTTCCTGAGTTCCAGGGACAAGAGTTGGAATACTGAGGGTACCCTGCTATGTAAATATATTTCTTTCCTGCATTTTGCCTGGTGAGTAAGGAAAGCTCAAGAGTGAGGGGTTCCAGTTCTGTCTCAGAAATATATCTTAATCCATTCAGTTCATGCATTTGGATAGTGAGAGTTCAGACAATTTATTTGAATGTGTTTGGTTGCTGCATTCTTATTTTTTGAGACAGGATCTCGCTGTGTCACCCAGGCTGGAATGCAGTGACACCATCACAGTTCACTGTAACCTCAAACTCCTGGCCTCAAGCAGCCCTCCTACCTTTGAGTGGCTGGGACTACAGGCATGCACCACCATGCCAGGTTAATTTTTGTATTTTTTTTTTTGTAAACATGGGGTTTCTCTGTGTTCTCCAGGCTGGTCTTGAATTCTTGGCCTCAAGAAGTGCTGGCATTACAGACAGGAACCACCGTGCCAGACCCAGGTTCCTGCATTTTTTATGTTAACTGGGGAGAAGCTGGGTAATGAGGGAAAGCAGCTCTGTTTCATGTATGTTTCCTTTGACGAGTAAGGAGGGTTTCTTGTTTGGATAGCAAGTAAGGAGGGTTTGGGAGCTGAGGGATACCAACTCTGTTTCAAAAATGCATCTGAATACATTTAATTTCTGATTTTGGATAGTAAGAGTTCAGACAAGTCATCTGAGGCAAAACAGCTCTGTTTCAAATTTGTCAAGTGAAGCTTAGGGATACGAGCTCTCAAAAAAAAAAAGAAAAGAAAGAAAGAAAGAAAGAACTCAAATGTATGTCTTTGATTCCCAAGTTCATATGGGGAGGAATACTTGTAATTATGATAGTCAAAGTCAAGAAATATTGAGCACTTAACACTGACAAGGCACTTTCCAAAGCAAGCTTTAAATTTATTAACTCAGCCGGGTTCGGTGGCTCAGCCTGTAATCCCAGCACTTTGGGAGGCTGAGGTGAGTAGACTGCCTGAGCCTGCGGGTTCGAGACTTGCCTGGGCAACTTGGCGAGACCTCATCTCTTTTTTTTTGAGTTGGCGTCTCACTCAGTCGCCCAGACTGGAGTGCAGTGGCCGGTTGCGGCCACTGCAGCCTCGACCTGCTGGGCTCTGGCGATCCTTCCGCCTCAGCCTTCCGAGTAGCTGGAACTACAGGTGTGCACTACCATGCCCGGCTAATTTTTTGATTTATTGTAGAGATGAGGTCTCGCTGCCCAGGTGGGTCTCGAACCAGCGGGCTTAGGCAATCCACTTACTTCAGCCTCCCAAAGGCACGGGATTACAGGCTGAGCCACCGAGCCTGGCGAGACCTCATCTCTACAAAAAATAAAAAAAAATTAGCTGGTATGGTAGTACATGCCTATAGTCCCAGCTACTCAGAAGACTAAGCCAGAATGATAGCCTGAGCCTAGGAGGTCGAGGCTGCAATGAGCCCTGATCATGCCACTGCACTCCAGCCTGGGTGACAGAGTAAGATCCCAACTCAAAAAAAAATGTATTAACTCATTTAATACTCACAACAGCCCTGTGTGGTACATACTGTTACCATCTTCCCCATTTTGCAGATGAGGACATTGAGTCACAGGGGGGTTAAGTGACTTGTCCAAGTAGTTACACAGCTAGGAAGTGGCAGAGCTGGGTTGAATCCCAGACTTGCCATTTACAGGACCCAACTGGGATGGGGCTTAGAAATTGAGGTATCTAGCCGGGCTCGGTGGCTCAGCCTGTAATCCCACGCTTTGGGAGGCTGAGGTAAGCGGATTGCCTGAGCTCGTGGGTTCGAGACCCGCCTGGGCAACTTGGTGAGATCTCATCTCTGCAATAAATAAAAAAGTAGCCGGGCGTGGTAGCGCACACCTGTAGTTCCAGCTACTTAGAAGGCTGAGGCAGAAGGATTGCCGCAGCCCAGCAGGTCGAGGCTGCGGTGGCCGGG
>NW_007042503.1:8243-32439 GCF_000164805.1 Carlito syrichta
GCAAGAGGATTGCCTGAGTCCAGGGGTTCAAGACCAGCCTGGGCAACTTGGCGAGACCTTATCTCTACAATAAATCAAAAAATTAACCGAGTGTAGTGGCATGCACCTGTAGTTCCAGCTACTTGGAAGGCTGAGGTGGAAGGATCGCCTGAGCCCAGCAGGTTGAGGTTGTGGTGGCCTTGAGCGTGCCACTGCACTCCAACCGGGTGACAGAGTGAGACTCCAACTAAAAAAATAAAAATAAAAATAAAGTAACCAGGCTGAGGCAGAAGGATCACTTGAGCCCAGCAGGTCGAGGCTGCAGTGGCTGTGAGTGTGCCACTGCACTCCAGCCTGGGTGACAGAATGAGACTCCGACTCAAAAAACAAAGCTATGATGTGTGGGGGTGACTCTGCCCATCTGTCTGCATGACTCAGGAGGTCCAGTTACCTGCTTTCACCCACCTGTCCTCACACATCAGCTCTGTGTGAGTTTATCATTGTTATTAACGGTCATTAATGCTGTGATGTGAGTTTTCTTGCACTTTGAAATACCTTCCAAAGTATTGGCCACCATTGTCTGTAGTCACCTTTTATCCATTTTACAGATGAGAAAAAATCTAAGATTTGAGGTTCAATCCTCATTGCCAGCAGATTTTCTTGTCCCTCTGTGTTCTGATTTTATAAACATCCCTCTTCCCAGCATCCCTGGTGACTCACAGGAGGTGGGAGGAGCCATGGAGAGGGCATTCCCTACCGACACCCAGCTGTCCACCTTACCACTGCCCGCCTCCGTCAATCCCAGGCCATGAAGGAGGGAGTGAGGGGAGGGTGATGAAAAGGGCCTTTGTGTCCCATGCTGGAGCTCTCATACCCAGAAGGGAAGGTGGGTCTGGGAGGCCTTCAGAGCATGTGCCTGGGGCATTGCTGATGCAGAGGGAGCTTCTCTCTGGGCTGGGCCCACCCTCTGCTTTCCTTACTCTGCTCTTTCACATCACGATGTCAGCTGCTGCAGGGGTCTGGGTGGAACTTGTGCCCTGAGGTCACAGAGCAGCGTCCATCCCATCCCAAGTGGGCACAGGATGTGTACTGTGTGCCAGGACAGGCCCAGAGCCCAGGTGGTGTTGGGTGAGGGGAAGGTGGGCTCTCCATTTCCTTGTCTGGCATGAAACCTAACTCCTGGCTAGAGATGCCTGAAGGGGAAGAAGGGAGACCCAGCATGGTGTGAAGAAGCATGAGTCTCCTTCTCGCTTCCTCCTCCTTTGCAGGAGTAGCCTCTTTCTGTCTCCAACCCAGGACCTAGACCCTGTCCCTCAGTTCTGATTCCACCTGCTTTTATGCAACTATGCTCTGAATCAAGTCCCTTCACCTCTCCGAGCCTCAGTGTTCACATCTGTAAATGGCTGTGAGGGGGCTGAGTCTGTGCCATCCTCCCAGGTTTGTAGGGACCAAGAGGGGTTAGAACGCATGAGTGTTTTGTAGGGTGTAAATTGTGTTGGTTTACTGGGAGTACTTCTTCCAGAGCTGCAGGAGGTTGTGGGATCTTGAGACCACCTCTGTCTGACTTGGGAAACTGTTACCCCATCACAGATGAGAATTGCCCGAAGAAGACCTTCTTCCATCCCCACCTTACCCTGGGAGGAAAGTGCAGGGGCCTCAGGAATATGACACACATTGCCAAGAGACACCAACCCAATTTAAACCCGAGGCTTCCTGTATGCTTTACAACTCCTCAGACTTCCATCCCACAGCTCCAGGGTGACACCCTTGGGTGGGCAGTTTAATCTTCTGGGAATTTGGGCAGTAGGAGAGGCAGCTGCTACTCCCATGACCCTTAGCTCCTCTTCCCCAAGTTTCTGCTCAGTGTATGGGGTGGGGAGAGAGTGCCAGGCTCTTTACTTGGACATGCTGGGCACCCTGAGGGGACCTGACCCTGAGACTGCCCCCAGTGTTGCCCTAACCCTGGTGGCAGGCAGGCAAGGGTTAAAAGGTGTGGGCCGGCCCAGTTCCTGGCCAGGTAGGCTGGGCCATTACCTTGTGGGAGGCGGCCAGGGCATCTGCCACTGCTGCTTACTGCCACTACCAGCTGGAGCCAGGGCCTGGTCGAGACAACTATTTCTTTGAGGTACTGAGGCTACCCCACAGCACTCTCTGGCATTGGTGAGCACCTGGGAGCAGTGGGCCAGGGGCATGGGGGGTCGAGGGCACTGAGGGGCTGGGGTGTATGAAGTTCCCTTGAGGAGAGAGCAGGTCTGTGGGAGAGGTATACCAATAATGCGGGGCAGGGCAGGGGCTACAGCGAGGGTGGAGGACCTGAGTAGAGGGGCAAAGCCCGGAGTGTCCAATTTCGTTTCCTGGCGAAAAGCCGATTCCTGGCCGGAAATGGACTGGGAGGGATGGGGGAAAATAGGAGTATGAGTCTCCTTCTCCACTCCACCCCCTACTTCCTCTCCTTTTTCTCCCCGTGTGAAATAGCTTCTGCCCTCCCTAACCCGGGCCCAGCTCCCCAGGAAAAGCCAGATTGAGCTATTAAGAAACCATTACTCAAGTACTTGCTCCCCCCCCCACGCCATTTGGTCACTAGAGTGGAGGAAGTGGGGCCTACAGTGGGGGGGGGGGCAACAGTCCAAACCTTGAGAGTTATAAAAATAAAAAAATAAATTGCTCCAATAGTGGCAGGATGTGGAAATAGGGGCCTCGCTGACTGTTACGGTGCCACCCAGGTGAGGTGTCGTGGTTATAAACAGTCATTACAGCCAGGAATTTCTTTCTAGCTGTGGTGTCAGAAGGGCAGACCTGAAAAACCTGCTGGGCCCGCCTCTGGGTGTGGGGGGTGCCCTCTGCAGCTCTCCTGCTGTAGCCCATCCCTGGGACAAGATGGGGGCATGGGGTCACCAGTGGGGAAACTCAGGACTGATGTGAGGGTGTACAGGGGAGGGGGGTTGCTGAGATCTCCTTCTTACTGTCTCTGGGTGGGGACATGGCAGCCCCGGCCCTCAGGCAAGTGCACAGATGGCAGGCAGAGGTTTCGGAACCAAGTGTGGGGGTGTGGGGGTGTGGGGCGTTGACCCTGTGTCTAGCCTGCCCAGTGACCCCATGACTCATGCCCTAGCTATGTCCCAGAGGTCAGGCTGACAAGGAGGAGTTGGGATTCCCATCTGTACCCCGTGTTGACTTTTAGGATGCTCTGAGCTCCCAGAGAAGGAAGGATTGAAGCAGCCCAGTGTGGAATATGGGACTAATCCTGGCAGATGGACCCATCAGGGTGGGGGGGGGGGGGTAATTGGGTTCCTACTGGGGTAGAAGAAGGTTCAGGGGAGCCCTGTGAGAGTTCCCCAAACCCAAATGGGGGCTGGACAAGTAAGAGCCCCTAGAGCCGAGGGCAGAGGAGGCTGAACTGGGACATCAAGGAAAGCCTGCCTTGCTGAGAAACATCAGACCTTAGATGGTGGACACGTGAGGACCTCTGCAGAGGCTGGGGCCTAGATTTGTCAAAAGGCTTTAGAGACTGACCCCTGCCCCTGATGTTGAAGACAGGGCACCACTGTTTGCTGGGAGAGACCCTGGTACAGACCCTATAGGGCAGGAAAGAGGACTGCAGAGGAAGTGGTAGTACCTTATAGGCGGCTCGGCCACACCCCACAATATACGGATGGGGAAGGGGCTTGGACCCATGTCTCCTTGGTTGCCTGGGTTTTCCTGACACCTAGCTACCATATCATGACAAGCTGTAGATTCAAGGTAGTTGGAGATGGGAAGTCTGTGACCCCATGAGGTCCTCCCAATCACCTGCCACTGAGGTTAGGCCAGGTGGCGGAAGGTGATGTCACCCGGCTGCCCAGCTGGGGACTGAGCAGGATGTGGGAGGGAGGAAACAGACTCCAGAGGAGGTGATGAAGGCAGGTGGAGGCCAGCCAAGGCAAGTTCCATGGTCAGCCAGGGTGTCTGGGGGCAGAGAAGGAGGCAGGAGCAGGAGGCAGGTGATTTGTTACCTGCAGCTCTGGACTTTGCTTCTCACAAATCCTGGTAGGGTGACCTCCCTATGCTAGTCTCAGGACAAGCTGGGGTGAGGAGAGGGGCTGGAGGGACCCTGGGTCAAATGAATTCTCTCTGTGCTGCACTAGGGCTGCGGGATGGAGTTGGGAAAGTATAGACTCACAGATCTGGGCTGGAACCCTGGCTTCACCAACTTGTCATTTATTGACTCAATCATTTAGTCATTCAACCGGCAGGCATTTACTGAGCACTTGCATGTGCAGCAGTATTCAAGGTGCTGGAGATACTGATGAAAACAGGACAGATAACTGTTTCCAGTCCTCGTGAATTTAAGAGCCAGATGCAGTCTCTTGTTGGACAGAAATTGTGAGAGGATATAATGCAGGGGTCACCTCTGGAACTGACATTTAAGCCCCAGAATGGCAAAGGAGATGCAAGGACTGGGGTGGTGAGAGGTTGAAGAAAGTGTTTCTGACAGCAGCCACAGCCTGGGCAAAGGCCCTGAGGCCTGAGGGTTGGGGAACATGTGAGAAAGTTGGTGGAGTTGGAGCAGCTCTAGTGAGAGTGTAGTACGGGGTGGGGGGGCAGGCCTAGGCTGTGTCCTTCGCTGTGGGCAAGTTATTTCACCTCTGTGCAACTCCCTCTCCTTAGTTCTGAAATGAGAGTATTAGTAATAATAGTTCAGGGGGTTGTGGAGATTAAATGGGGCATAGTAGGTATCTGCTTCAGGCACCCAGGAGCAGTTGTTCTTCCTTTACCCATTGTTGTTACAGTTGGCTGAATCTGTACCATTAATTCTCCCTCCCCAGGCAAGATTCGTGACTGTGGCCCATGGGCCTCTGAGGAGGCATAAGTCCACCCAGCTCCCTACCTGCTGTGTTCCCACTCAATGGGAAGAGAACCAAGGTACCAGGGCCAAGTGGGTCCAGATACCCACACAGATTTGAGGGGGCAGGTCACACAGATAGGTGGGGACATAGGTACCCTTTTATCCTAGCTGGGGTGTGGGAAGCTGGGAAGGGATGGGGGTTGCGGTATCACAGGATGTGCTTCCTTAATGGCTTCTGTGTGTCACTGCCAGACCTTGTCCAGCCATTAGTCACGGCTTCTCTACAGCACCAGGATGGAAGTCAAAGGTCAGCTGATCAGCTCTCCTACCTTCAATGCCCCAGGTTGGTGGCTGGTTCACCCTCCTGCTGCCTTTTCCCCTGCTCAAAGTCACCACCTGCCCACTTGGGAAGGGTTGGTCCCTGGCCCCATACCTGCTTCAGGATGTCCTGGCTGTCCCACTGATCTTTGCTCCCTCTGTGCAGCTTCCCTGTTCGGAGAGGCTGCCCCCCAGGTGAAGTCAGAACGTCTGCGGGGGCTGCTTGACCGCCAGCGGGCCCTGCAGGAGGCCCTAAGCCTGAAGCTTCAGGAGCTCCGCAGAGTGTGTCTCCAGGAAGCGGTGAGGGCCCTGCCTTAGGGGTCTCAGGTGTGGATGTGAGGAGCCGGGACTCCTAGGGAGGCAAACTTTGGTGGCAGTTGTCTGGGGTGTAGATTCCCTGTCACCCACCCTCTTTCTCTTCAAAGCTCAGCTTAGATGTCTTAGAATCAATCAAATGGGCTGGGTGCGGTGGCTCAAGCCTGTAATCCCAGCACTACGAGAGGCCGAGGCGAGAGGATTGTTGGAGCCCAGGGGTTCAAGACCAACTTGAGTAACTTGGCGAGACCTCGTCTCTACAATAAAATAAAAAAATTAGCTGAGCATGGTAACGCACGCCTGTAGTTCCAGTCACTTGGAAGGCTGAGGTGGAAGGATTGCCTGAGCCCAGAAGGTTGAGTCTGAGGTGGCCATTGAGCGTGCCACTGCATTCCAGCCTGGACAACAGAGTGAGACTCTGACTCAAAAAAAAAAAAAAAAAAATCAATGAAATGTCAACACTCCTCTGTTGACAATTTGATTCCCAGAAAAACCTCAAAAAAACAAGTTATTTCCAAGATTTGGCAGCAAAACTTGACCTGAACTAATATGAGGTGATGTCTAGCTTCGATTTACCCCTCTTAGCGTGAATGTCCTCATAATTTGCCAGGGATGATAATGTGGCTCAGTCCATACAGCCTCAGACCCTAAAGGGAGTGTATGTAATATATAGTCAGTGACACCTTTATAAAAACTAAAAAATTCTGGATTTAAAAAAAATAAAAAGTAGAGACAGGTCTTGCTATATTGCCCAGGCTGGTCTTGAACTCCTGGCCTCAAGTGATCTTGCTACCTTGACCTTTCAAAGTGCTGGTATTATAACCCTGAGGTTCCATGCTCTAGGTACCTAGAGTCAGAATTTTAGATTCTAAAGCAGGTCTCCATGCCCCCACCCCAGGGGTTTGGGCCGTTGAGGGGCTAAGACTCTACAGTGCACACCTACTAGTGAAGATATTGGGAGGAGGAAGGGAATATCTTCCATGTGGTGCTGAGGAGTAACAGCTCCTAGCAGGATTTCTGTATCTTTTGGAATCATTACTGACTGCTTTACCCTATCCTCCCAACAAATGCTCAGTTGTCTCTGACCCCTCTTCCTCCCCACAGGAGCTGACTGGCCAGCTGCCCCCTGAGTGCCCACTAGAGCCTGGGGAACGGCCCCAATTGGTCCGCCGGCGGGCCCCTGCAGCCCGTGCCTACCCTCCACCACATCCCAACCCAGCACACCACTCCTTGTGCCCTGCTGAGGTGAGCAGATGAGTCTGTAAACCAAGAGGGTGAGGAGAGGGGTTAAGTACAGTGGAGGAGCCAGGAGGAAGGTGTGGGCGGAGTGGGGATTGCAGTCAGGGGAGGGGCAGGCTAAGATGAGAAGGGAAGGCGCTTGAGGAGCGGGTTCCTTCTGTGAGGGAGGATGTTGGTCTCTAACTCTGTTAGGACAGCCCTCCCATTCCCAGGAAGATGAACAAGCCCAGCTCCTAACCATGATAGGCCCTGGCCCCCGCCAAGGATGATAAGCTCCACCTCAGGTGAATAGGCCGGCCTTCAGAAAGAGCAGGCCTGCTCCCAGTGTAGACGGGCTCTGCCACTCACTGCGTGGTCCCCGTGCCTGGCCATTTCCAACATTTGGTCTTGTCCCGCCCCTCTTGGGTGGCCCCGCAGGAGCTGGCTCTTGAGGCCCTGGAGCGTGAGGTGTCAGTCCAGCAGCAGATCACGGCAGCTGCCCGCCGCCTGGCCCTGGCCCCTGAGCTGAGTGCTGAGCAGCGCCGGCGCCGGCGCCAAGTACAGGCAGACGCTCTGCGGAGGCTACAAGAGCTGGAAGAGCAGCTTGGGGATGCCCGGGCCCGCCTTGGCCTCCCAGTGCTCCCCCCATCCCAGCCACTACCACTGTCCACGGGGGCAGTGATCACTGCACAGGGAGTCTGCCTGGGCATGCGCCTCACTCAGCTCAGCCAAGGTGAGTGTCCCCTAGTGAGAGTGAGAAAGTGGATGCTGGCTACTGGACATGGTAGGAATGGGATGGGTGAATAGCCAGTGAAGGCTGGGAGATGGACAGAACTTAAGGGACTCAACCAGTAAGAAGAGTTGTGATAAACTGGCTCACGGGGAAGGGGAAAAGGGAAAGGGCGGGCCATGGGGGACTGATGAATAGGCCCTAGGAAAGCAAGGAACCAAGCCACGGTGGTCTTGGACTCAGGTAAAGGCAGATTCTTGGGAGGGGAAGAGACGGCTCAGAAGGTGGGCCAAGCAGAGGCACCCATTCTAGGTGTAAGGGGTGGCACCCGGGCCTGGGAGTGAGAGGCCTGGTTCTCCCCTTCTCACCTGTAGAGGACGTAGTTCTGCACTCGGAGAGCAGCTCCCTCTCAGAGTCTGGGGCCAGCCACGACAACGGTGAGAAGTCCTATCCCCTAAGCCCTCCTGTGTCCCCTCAACTCATCCTTTTTTTCTTCTGACCACATTCTGCATGATTAACCCATCCTTTGATGCTCAGCCCCTCCCCCACTTACTTCTTCAGCTCCTCCTTAGCCGTGCTCCATCATTCCTGTGGCCCCACTTCACTCCTGCCCTCTCAGCCCTAGGACCTACTCATCAGCCCCTTCCCTATATTTTTTGTCCTGCCTCCCCTTGGCTCCTCCTCAGCCTGCTTAACCCTCTTCTACCACTTGGCCCCTCCTCTGCTTCCCAGGCCTCTAGCCTAGGCTTTGCTCCCATCCTATCCTGCCTCCTCTAGGCCCCCTATCATTGATTTCTACCCCACTTTCTCTCTTCCACCCAGAGGAGTCCCGTGGGTGCTTCTCTCTGGCAGAGCGCCCCTCACCACCCAAGGCCTGGGACCAGCTTCGGGCAGTATCTGGGGGAAGCCCTGAGCGGCGAATTCCATGGAAACCACCCCCATCAGATCTTTATGGAGATCTGAAGAGCCGACGGAACTCTGTGGCCAGCCCCACCAGGTGAGGATGAGCCCCTTCTCCCCCCTCCCCAGGAGCCAGGACTGGGGTCCTGAGCCTGGGCTATCACGAGGTCCTGCTGGTAGGTATGGTCTCTAACCTGGGCCTGCCCATCTCTGTCTAGCCCTACACGATCGCTGCCCAGGAGTGTCTCCAGTTTTGAGGGGCGAAGTGTGCCTGCCACCCCTGTCCTCACCCGGGGTGCTGGCCCCCAGCTCTGCAAGTAAGTGAAATCTGAGGGTGGGTTTGAGGATCAGAGGAGGGAACCATTAGTTCTCACTGGAGGTGGTGAGAGGCATTATCAAAAGGTGTGGGGCTTGGGATGCTGGGCTTTGAAAGGTAGATGGGTGCTGTCTGAGTAGAGAAGAATGGGGTGGGGATTTGGGGCAGAAGCACCACGGTTTGAGTATGGGCTTTTCTGTGCATTTTGGACAAGCCATTCCCCTTCTCTGAGTCTTTGTTTCCTCATTTGTGGAGTGGGCAAAATGATATTTACCTTTGAAAGATATAGGCATAGTAAGTTCTGGTTACCATGTACTGAGTGCCTACCACCTTCAGGGAATCAGTGCTTTGTGTGGTATAACTCATTTAATCATCACAAGATCCTTAGGTAGGTGTTATTATTATTCCCATTTTATAGAAAAGCAAACTGAAGCACAGAAAGGTTATGTAACTTGTTAGTAAATTGCAGTCCTAGGGTTTGAACCCAGGCAAGCTTGACTTTCGACTTCATGCTTTTTTTTTTTTTTGAGTTGAAGTCTTACTCTGTCGCCCAGGCTGGAGTGCAGTGGCGTGCTCACTGCCACCACAGCCTTGACCTAATAGGCTCAGGTGATCTGCCTCAGCCTTCCAAGTAGCTGGAACTACAGACACGCGCCACCATGCCCGGCTAACTTTTTATTTATTGTAGAGATCAGACTGGTCTTGAACCCGTGGGCTCAGGCAATCCTCTCACCTCGGCCTCCCAAAGTGCTGGGATTGTAGGTGTGAGTCACTGCGCCTAGCCCAGACTTCATCCTTTAACCACCGTACTCTACTGCTTCTTCTTCTTCTATTTTTTTTTTTTTTTGAGTCAGAGTCTCACTCTGTTGCCCAAGCTAGAGTGTAGTGGTACAATCATGGCTACCACAGCCTCCACCTGCTGGGCTCAGGCAATCCTTCCATCTCAGTCTTCCAAGTAGCTGGAACTACAGGCACACACCACCACACTGGGCTAATTTTTAAAATTTATTATAGAGATGAGGTTGCCAAGTTGCCAGGCTGGTCTCGAACCCCTGGGTTCAGACAGTCCCCTTGCCTAGGCCTCCCAAAGTGTGAGACACTGCACATGCCTCTCCTGCTTTTTTTTTTTTTTTTTTTTTTTTTTTTTTTTTTGAGTTGGAATCTCACTCTGTTACCCAGACTGGAGTGCAGTGGCCGCTCCCGGCCACCACAGCCTTGACTTGCTGGGCTCCGGTGATCCTTCCGCCTCAGCCTTCCAAGTAACTGGAACTACAGGCGCGCGCTACCACACTCGGCTAATTTTGATTTATTGTAGATATAAGGTCTCGCCAAGTTTCCCAGGCGGGTCTTGAACCCGCAGGCTCAGGCAATCCGCTCACCTCAGCCTCCCAAGGCACAGGATTACAGGCTGAGCCACCGAGTCCAGCTCTCTCCTGCTTCTTAAACAAATACTAAGCACTTACGTTTCCCAGGCTGTGAACAAAGTCAAGTCCCTGTCCTTGTGGGGCTTGCTTTCTGTGAATGGTGGCTGTTGGGATGGTGATTTGGGGTGGTTCATACATGTGGTAGGGTAGAGTTCAGGTAGGACTTTAAACTCCAGGCTTAAGGTCTAGGACTTCAGCCTGGAGGCAGTGGGAGCCATGAGAGGGCCTTAGCAGGGGTGAGGGGCCAGTTTTTTGAGGAAGAGCCCTCTGCGGGGTTGTCCTCTGCTCAGTCTCCTCTCCAACCCTACGCTTGTTTACATCTCCCTCAGAGCTAACAGCCCCAGGTCCCCCCATGCATTTCCAACCCCTGTGCCCACCACTCTGGGACAACTTCTGCTGCCCTTTACATGCCTCTACTACCACCTTTATACATACAGCTTCCAATTTTGGGCCCATCTTAGAGATGTGTAGGTAAAGACTCAGAAAGAGACTTCTGGGAGTCCAGGGAGGGCACTCCAACCATCTGCCTGATTTTTCTGACCCTGCTCCCATTATCCCCACCTCTGCACCCCAGACCAGAAGGCCTCCATTCTCGCCAGTGGTCCGGCAGCCAGGACTCCCAGATGGGCTTCCCCCGAGCAGACCCTGCCTCAGATCGCGCCTCCCTCTTCGCAGCTCGCACGCGGCGCAGCAACAGCTCGGAGGCCTTGCTGGTGGACAGGGGAGCTGGTGGGGGAGCCGGCTCCCCACCTGCCCCTCTGGCTCCCCCTGCCGCCGGGCCCCCAGTCTGCAAGAGCAGTGAGGTGCTATATGAGCGCCCCCAACCAACCCCTGCCTTCTCCTCTCGTACAGCTGGTCCCCCAGACCCTCCTCGGGCCGCCCGTCCTAGCTCAGCTGCCCCTGCCTCCCGAGGGCCCCCCCGGCTCCCACCTGTGTGTGGGGACTTTCTCTTGGACTATTCACTGGACCGGGGTCTGCCCCGCAGTGGCGGAGCAGCAGGCTGGGGGGAGCTGATGCCGGCAGCTGAAGTCCCAGGACCCCTCCCCCGCAGGGATGGGCTCCTCGCCATGCTCCCCGGCCCACCACCTGTGTATGCAGCTGATGGCAGCAGCCCCCTCCTCCGCAGCAAGGACTCCCACACCCGTACCACCCGCACCAAGCCCTGTGGCCTGCCCCCAGAGGCTGCCGAGGGTCCGGAGGTGCATCCAAATCCTCTGCTGTGGATGCCCCCACCCACCCGTATCCCCCCAGCTGGTGAGCGCAGCGGCCATAAGAACCTGGCCCTGGAGGGGCTGCGGGACTGGTACATCCGGAACTCGGGACTGGCCGCGGGGCCCCAGCGCCGGCCTATGCTCCCCTCCATGGGCCCACCGCACCCACCCTTCCTCCATGCCCGCTGCTATGAGGTGGGCCAGGCGCTGTATGGGGCCCCCAGCCAGGCGCCGCTCCCACACTCGAGGAGTTTCACGGCACCCCCTGTCTCCAGCAGGTATGGGGGGAGCTTTTACTGATGGGTAGGGGTCTCTTGAGGCAGATGGTGAAGATATCCAGGCCAGGGAGCAGCTAGTCATGATAGCTAATGATTGGACCTCATGGAACCTAGCTGTAGCATTGGCACAGGGTTACTGTGCCTGGCACAACCTGCATTAGTCCATGAGGTCCTGGTGGCGGGGGATCTTGGGTGCTGGGAGTACTAGTTCTTTGCCAAGCTATAGAAAAATTGTAACATCTTAACAACCAGTGCATGTTAGCTAAAAATGAGCCTTGAAGCCAGGGTGCTGGGAGGAAGGGATACCTTGTGCACCTTGCCTTTGTCTTCCTCTTTTTTCCATTCCCCATGCCTGGGAGCCTGAATGTGCTGTCCTGTGCCTGCCTCCACCTCTTTAATGAGACTGTTTTCCTTTCTCTTTCTGTGTCTTGTCTGTCTTTCCTTCTCTTCTCCGCCTTCCCTGCCCTGTCCTCCGGATTCCTGCTATCCCTTCTAAAGATACTACGCGGACTTCCTGTACCCCCCAGAGTTGAGCGCTCGTTTAAGTGACCTGACGCTAGAGGGGGAGCAGTCCTCCAGTTCTGACCCCCAGACCCCAGGGACACTGGTCTGACCCCTTCTGTTGTGCCCCTTGTTGGCCTGGGCATGACTCCAGTCTGGGGAGCACACAGCTGACCTCGCTGAGCCCTGGAGTGTGGTTGCTCTCAGTCCTGGGCAGTACCAACCTAATCATTCTAGGCCCCTGGCTCCCCATGGGCCCAGGGAGGTATCTGACACCCTGCTTCTCCTCTCATGCTGTGCTGAGGACTTAAAAGAGGGGGATGATGTCTTGGGGACTCCAAGCCCCTTCCTCCATTTCTGTTTACAGTTGTGATTTAGGTATTCACTGTCTTCCCCCAACACTAGGCATTTTATAAAAGGGAAACTGTGATCTCATCCTGGTTGGGTTCATTCCTGTTCCCATGCCCAGCCTGTTCCATCCAGGAACCCCCCTTCCTCCCACAAAATGGACCATATAGGGTCTCAGGGCCCTGTTGGGGGAGCCAGGAAAATCCAATATGAACAGAACTCCCTGCCACCCCCTGCCAGGGCAGTTCTTGGGGTGGTGGGCTCTCTGCCCACATTTGGAAGGATTGCAGTCTGGGTGGGGTGCCTGAAGGAGCCTGTCCCTGTCTGTGCCCGCAGCCTCTGCCCTGACCATCCCCAGTAAGGAGGCCCCACAGAAGGGGTAAAAGGCAGAGCCATTGGGTGTGTTGTATCCTGGGATGCTGTGGAGGTTGAGCCTGGCATCTGGTGGATGCCAGTAAAATCCTCAGGTGAGGTCTGGCCACGGGCCACAGGCCACGTCACATCTTCCTTGGCTTTCCTTCCATTCACCACTTTTTAAACAAATCCATACAAACTGTGTTTTCTATGATGCCTGTCTGTGACTTTCTGGAGTTGGGGGTTCCCCTGCCCCCTTTACCTGGTGTTAAACTTTTCTTTTTGTACCAATGGATCTGGGCCCAAGACACTACCCACACTGGAAGGGGATTTCTATAATAAATGTGTAAACTGAACCCTTGTGTTTCTCCTGTCTGCCTTGCCTTGGGGGCCCACACCTTTAGTTAATACCAGACTTAAAAATTATGTATATATGGTACATATGGGGCCGAGGAGAGGGCCAGAGGGAAGGGTCTCACTCTGTTGCCTAGACTGGAGTGCAGTGGCACCATTATAGCTTGCTGCAGCCTCAAACCTGGGATCAAGTGATCCTCCCACCTTAGCCTCCTGAGTAGCTAAGACTACAGGCACCCCACTACCTCGTCCAGCTAATTTTGAAATGTTTTATAGAGACAAGGTCTATGTTGTTCAGGCTGGTTTTGAAATGGGCTCAAGTGATCCTCTTGGCTCAGTCTCCCAAAGTACTGGGAGAGATTACAGGTGTGAGCCACTGCACCCAGCCCCAGATAATGTATAACACCACAGAAACAGCCTGTGCAGGCCGGGCGCAGTGGCTCAAGCCTATAATCCCAGCACTTTGGGAGGCCAAGGTGAGAGATTGCCTGAGCCCGCGGGTTCGAGATCAGCCTGGGCAACACGGTGAGACCTCATCTCTACAATAAATTTTTTAAAAATTAGCTGGGCGTGGTAGTGCGTACCTGTAGTTCCGGCTACTTGGAAGGCTGAGGTGGAAGGATCGCCGGAGCCCAGCAGGTCAAGGCTGCTGTGGCCAGGAGTGTGCCACTGCACTCCAGCCTGGGCAAGAGTGAGACTCCAACAACAAAAAAGAAATAGCCTGTGCTAGTGTCATCTATTTTGACTTTACTTGCTTTGTGATATGGGGCAACTTCTTTGCCTGTCTGCGCTCAGATTCCTAGCCAACCTCAAACAATAACCCTCAGCAATACACTCTATGCCCTTAACTTCCCTGTGCATTAATGTTGATCCAGAGGGTAACAGATTTGAGATCACCCCTTGAGCCCCACATACTTGACAGAGAGACCCACCGGGAAAAGTTTTTAATAGAGTTGAAAAGTAGAAGGCTACTTTTGTCCTTTGAAATGTGGAAGGACTTTTCCAGGAGGCCCATATTGGCTTAAGAGATGCAACAGCTTTTATTGTTGCAGCAATACTGATATATATCTATATATATGTCCCATTCCCTTCTGGGGCCTCCCCCACTCCACCCCTTGGTCCTCAACACTGGAACATTGGGGTGGGGGCAAAATCTTTAAGCAGAGCTGAAGGGAGGCAAGTGAGACTGGTAAAGTTTGTAGTCACCTTGGTCTAAGGGCTCAGTAGAATCAGGATACCTGACTCCACCACATGGGGGCTGGAAACACCGGGTTTTGGGTTCAAGATTTGGCAATGCCTTGACCTGGTTGGAAGTTGAGTGGGATCTGAGAAAAGCTTTGGTCCAGGGTTCAAGGTTTGAGACTGTCTTGCCCCAGGCCCTGTTTTGGGGCTGTGTATGGGAGAAGGATGGGTACCAGATTTGGGTTAGGGGATGTTTCTGGGTCCACAGTTTGAAATTGGCCATGGATGCTCTGGTCTTAAGCCCAATTTCAGGGCTGGGGAAGACCTGGTCTTTAGATAATGGGGAACTGGGTGGGAGGAATATCCTAGTTTGAGACAGGGTGGGGGTAGGGTGGTTACAGATGTTTTTGTATTTTTTTTTCTTGACTGGGCAGGGGACTCTAGGTTCCTATTTTAAGGGCTGTTAAAGGGGACTCTGGGTCCCGGGTATGTGGTGGGGTGGTATTCTCCAGGTCCTGGATACAGATCCCAGGCTCCTAGGATCCAGCCTCCTGCTCTTGTCCCAGCGCCTCAAGTAGCAGGCCCATTGGTGTCCGCTTGAGACCAATGCTCTCGATCTTGTTCTCAATCTTGTTCTTAAGGTTGCGCAGGCGCAGTGAGGCATGCACCAGGATCACTGTGGGCAGTACCGAGAAGAGGGGTCAATGGAATAAACTCAGCCTGTAGCCAATAGGGGCCCACAGTAGGGAACTGGCACTCAGGCAGGCCAACAGAGTGATGCACTGCCAGGATGCCTCTGATCCTGAAACCGTGGCCGGGTAATTCACTTTGCATGGTCAGGGAAGGCACCTGATAACCTGGACGTGGCCAGTGGAAGACACTTAACATCAGGAGTGAAACTCGGGAAGGCAGTAATAAGAGGGGTGTTTCCAAAAGAAGGGAGTGAAGCCAGGGAAGGCGCTTTTAACGGGGGCATGGCCATCTCCCCACTCTCCAACCCGGATGGGACAGGGCAGGCCTGGTGCCTTGAGCACGCGCTGGCCATCTTCCCGGCTATGTTGGGGTAGTGTAGACTCACAAAGCACTGGCCCAGCAACGCTGAGCAGGAAGATGCAGGCGCCGCCTGCAACCCAGAGAACGAGGAGACCGACGGCAAGCACTGAGGCCAGGCAAGCGGCAGGGTGGCTACGGCGACAGCGGCGCACAGCTGCACGGGTCTCAGCCGCCCACACCAGCACGCCGAGGGCCACCACCACAACCAGCGTGCTTAGGAGCGCATGAAGTGGGCGCACATACCTGCGGGGACAAGGGAACTAAGCTAAGTGGGGAAGGGGCCGTCCAGCCTCCCGGGACCACCATCCACCAGACCTTAGGCCCCAAGAGCCAACTGCCCCGTCTCCGGACACCTTGGCAAATACTTTCGCCAACCCTGCCTCCAATAGGTCCATCCTCCAGGGCTTCTGAATCCTGTGGACCTCTCATTTCCTCCCTGTCAATTCTACAGTCCCGTCTTCCTGAGGTCCCCGCTTCAGGCCCTCCCATTCCACTAGACACCATCCCATCCTGTCCCCCTACGACCCGGGCTTCTAACATTTCTCTGGTCTTTCCTTCCGACTCTACTCCCCCACAGCCCCTCTCCAGGCCCTGAACCTGCCCCCAAACTTCCTCTTTCCCAGCCCCTGCAAATCCCTCTTCCAGGCCTCTCTCCATGCATTTCCCACTCCCCAGACCCAAGGGTGCTTACAGAACCTCTTTCCAGGCTTCCTTCCCTTCAAATATCCCCCTCCAGGCTCCCATTTTGCTATATTCCTCCCCCTATCATTGCTAGAACCTCTTCCAGACTTTCAGTCTCCCTCTTAACTTCCAGCCTTGCCCAAGTCCCTCCTCCAGATTCTCCATCTCTCTCTGGTCTCAGGCTTTCCAAACCTGGGCCCTCCCTCTGGGACCCAAGTTCTCCAATAGGTACTTGCTCCTGGCGCATTCCAGTCCTAACCAGGCTCCCCTCCAAGACCAGATCCTCTACAAGTCCATCTTCCAAAGTCCTAAACTTTGCCACGTCCCTGTCCTTGTCTCTGCCCTAAGTCCTCAAGGGCCGCCTTAATCTGGCCCCATCACTCACATCAATACCCGCCCCCCCGCACCCACTAAGTACTCTCATGTTCCCCTTTTCAGACCCTCATCTTCAGACCCACCTCCCAGCCCACTTTCCCTTTCCCCTTCAGTTCCACACTTTTCTCAATCCTCCCTAAGTCTTCCCTCCAGACCCTCCATCCTCCGTAGGCCCTCCTTAGCCAGGCTCCATCCCATGAGGCCCTCCTTATAACCAGATTCCACCTTCTTCAAGACCTACTTCCATGCCCCTCATTCCTTCCATCTCTCCTGAATTCGCCCTTCCCGGCCTTATATTCCCCTCAAGTTCCCCCTTCCGGTCCTCAAAGACCCTCCACCCTCCACGCCCTGAAGACGTCCCCGACCAACCAGCGCCTCTTCCTCCCTCACCCGGCCAGAGCGAGACCGAAGCCGAAGCAGAGAAGGTAGTTGGTTTGGTAGTAGAGGAGGTTGTTGATGACGCGGTGACACCATCGCTGCGGGTCGCAAGGATCCGGAGCCGCCAGACGCGCAGACCCAAGAACAAAATCATCTAGGGCGCGTAGCGGTGGCAGCCGCACCTCCGACATCCTGCCAGTTGATGTTTCTGGACCAGCTAAAAGGGCGACCGGACTACAACACCCGTTACACTTTGCGCCGCCGCGAGGCACGCCGGGAGATGGAGTCTGGCTGGCGTCTATTATCCCTCCGGCCTAGTTGGACTACGCCGGTGCGATGACGCACGTGACCGGAAATGGAACGCACGCCGCACAGCAAGGCAGCAAAGGCTGCCGGGAAATCAAGCCACCGCCGGAGAGCGAAACGCTTCCAACCCTTGAAACTGCAATCCACCCCCGGGCGGGGCACCGTGGAGGACTGTTCTGGGCGGTGCCGGCGGCTCCTGCACACACTACCCAGACAGATAAGAGAGGAGGGACGACATGTCAGAAGGACCGACCTGGATTCCACCTCCTTCCTGTGAGGGTCCAAGAGGGTCACACCTCTCCTGGAAACTCAATGCCCCGCCCCGAGGTAAAGCCGTAAATGCTGTTTAGGGCCTTTTATTCATATTCATCACATCAGATATCATCTCTAACTGGAAAGCTTTTTAAAATTCCCGGGTTGTATTAGCTCACTCCCTCTGGGTCCCTGGTAGTTTTCTCCAGGGTAGGGATCCCAGGGGGTCTGCTGCCTTTCTGGGTACCTGGCCAGGCCCTTGGGGCACACAGTCATCAAGAAGTGCTTGGGGGAAGTGAGTTGTTTATTTAGACAGCTCTGCTGAGTGGAAAGTGGGCACCAGCCCCATTAATGCTTGTTGGCTGGCGGCTTCCACTGGACTCCCCAGCGCCAAGGCTCAGCTGTGCAATCTGCCACTGCAGGTCCCTAGCACAGCCCCCAGGGTCTTTAAAAGTCATCATCATCACAGATGTCAAGATACACGTCGAAAGCCTCTCTGTTGCAGTTTCCATCAGGAGTGAAGACATATTTGTGGAAGGTCCCATCTACGCAGATGGCTGGGGGATGGGGGTGGTGGTGAAAGGTTAGAGGCTGCCACAGCCACACACTCCAATCCACTCTGGTGTCCCATGGCCTAAGGTCTACCTCCAGGCCTTTGCCCAAGTGCCATCCCCCTTACTGCTGAGGAAGTTGAGCCACACTTTGGCTTCCCATGGCCCTAAAATTATTTCAGGTCCAACCTGCAGGCCTCTGCCCATGCAGTACCCTCAACCAAGGGGTTATTCCCACTCACCAATTACAGAGTTGACGTTCTTGGAAGTATTGCGACCGAAGGCGCAGATGCAGGCTGACTCAGCAGGCACAGTGAAGCTCGCCAGGCTCCACTGAGAGTCCACGTACTGCCCAATCATAGGCCCCACCTTGCCCACGCGAGCCAGCCTGCAGGCAGCACTGGCTAAGCCCACGTGTGGTAAATGGGCAGGGGGATGGGGATGTGGAGGGTGGGCTAGGGAATACTCACGCGGAGCGGCGGTTGAGGCGAGTATCCTTGAGAGCAAAGATATGGACGGTGCCCTTATCACTGGAAGCGCAGAGGAAGGAGGAGTCGTGACTGAAGTTAATGCTGGAAGACAGACCAGCAGTGATGTCCACATGTCATGTGGCATAGGGTCACCAGCCTGCCATACGTGCCTGTGCTCACCAGTAGAGGGTGGCAGGGTCAGTGCCTCGGCGCAGCTCCACCAATTTCTCCTTGGATTGTGTGTCAAAGAGGCGAATAAGGGTACCCTTCTGGGAGGCTGAAGCCACTACAGTGCCTGGCTGGTTCAGGGACACACAGGCCACATCACTCTGATGTGCATTGATGGTGAATGGAGCAGATGAGGTGCCTGGCTTTGTGCTCGCCAGGTCCTGAGGAAGAAGGGAGCAGTTTGGGTTCCCTTGCAGGGAAGGAGCCAAGAGTCCACAGGGAGAACCAGCCCAGCCACATACCCACCCTTGCCCACTGGACTGCTCACCACAAGTTGCAGACTCCCGCACTTGTGTCCTGGGAACACTAGCAGTTGCTTCTCCAGGCTGGGGCAGAGGTCACAGAGACCTAGGATGTGAAGATGAAGGAGGGATGGCAAGTGAAGGGGAGGCAGGGCCTCGGAATGGACAGAGCCGGATAAGGTCCAGACTTCAACCTTCCATGATATACGTTACCTACAGAATCCTTGTGGGGGTTCAGCTCAGCTGCACGCCCCACCAACTAGGCAGATTCCCTTCTTCCCCAGGCAGCCGTGGATTCTAGTAAGCTGCTGTGACAGTCCCTGGAGGGCCAGGGATCCCTGACACACCCACCCATGTCCTCACCAGGTGTTTCTGCTCTGCCATCTGGGGCACCCAGGGGTGGGGAGAGAGAACTGGCTGAGGGACAGAAAGGTGAACAGACTGCGAGTGTGAGCATCTCTCTGAACAAAGACTCTCTCCCTGTCTCTTCCAGTTTCTCTGTGTGTACATGTGCTCCTCATCTCTGCCCGTCTGCCCCATCCACTGTCTCATGCCCTTACACCTGCATATCTCTCACCCTTGGGGTTGTCCCGGGTATCAAACTCAAACAGCTTTCGGGGATTGTCAGGGAAGGAGTACACATAGATGCGGTTCCTCAACACGATCACGATCCTGTAGGCATCACAACACAGGGTGGCCATGAGAGGGCAGGATGCTCAGGTGGGACTAACCCTCTCACCTGCTGTGGGAACCTCTTACCCACCCCCCCAGTCCACCTCAGGCTCACTTGTCATGGCGCATGCGCACAGCCAGCACTGGCTTGGTGAAGGTGAACTCCAGCACCAGCTTGTCCTTGGAGTCCTTGCCCTCCCGGGCATCGTCCCAGATCAGCACTGCTGGGCAGGTGGGTGGGTTGTCGGGGCCAAGGTTTAGGGTGAGGGGCAGCCCTGGTGACACAGGATCCACCCCTACTTCCCGTGGGACCTCAACTCACTTGCTTAGCCTTTCGTTAAACACCCAATGTGAGCCTCACACAGCATGAACACTCGTGGACATGATCCAAGAGAACTGGTTCTAGAACTGTTATACTCATTTACAGATGAGGAAACAGGTTTGAAGGGCTGAGTGGCCAAGGACCTCACAGCCCATCAGCTACCAATTAGAGACTCACACTCAAGGCTGTAACTTCTCTTCAGTAACTATTTCGGCCTTCAGAGTCCTAGTCCATACCCCCAGGAGACTTCTGTGAGGAATCCTAGGGCTCTGTGACTCACTAAGGGTGACTCCTGCCATGTCCTGGTGGAATCAACAAGAAAAACCCTTACATCAAAATGGCACTTGAGGCTCAATCCAAGAGGGTGCTGGGGAAATGGTTCCAAGATTTTAAAACCTATTGGTTGCTTGGCCTTGGATAAGTCATTTAACCTCACTTGGCCTCAGTTTCCTCATTGGTAAAAATGGGGCTAATGATACTTCCTACTCCATAGAGTTACTGTGAAGATTAAATGAGTTAATACACGAAAAAATGCTTAGAACAGTCCCAGGCTCACGGTAAGTGCTCAGTAGATAAGGACATAGCATACAGGAGGCACTCAAGTATTTTTAAAATGAAAACAAGACACCAAGCTTCCCAAGCTATAACACCCATGACTTCCATGCTCTAGGCCTCACTGTGTGACTCTTGAGGTGCTCTGACGTCTTCATCTACCAGTGTCTTGGGGTGCCTGCGGGAGGCCAGGAATTTGGGGAATCTGGGCCAAGGGCAGGATGAAGGCACTTACCTGAGATTTCTGAGAACTTGGGGCTACTACCACCGCCCACCAGGGCCAGAAGGTTGGAGCGGTGCAGCATCTCCACCAAGCCCATGCTGCCCACTTGTTCATGGTCTGGACAGGGACCAGGGTGTCAGTGGAGGTGGGAGCAGGTGCCCAACCCAGCTCTTCTGTCCACTGCCCCATCCCAATGGCTCACCCAGATGCCCCTTCTCCATCAATGGCTCCACATTGTAGATGCGCACACCTGTCTCCATGGCACAGCAAAAGCAGCCTGGGGAATGGAAGGAATCCAGATTGCCTCAAAGAATGCCCAGGTAGGAATCTGGGGGCCATGGCCCACCTCTGACCTCTCCCTCCCTCCTCTCTCACTTTGGTCTTGGTTGAACCGCAGGCTGGTCACTCCCCGAAGTGGCTGTTGAGTCATGGTCCAGGATTGTTTCCCTGGACACAAATGGGATAGAGATGGGAAGAGTCCTGGGGTCTCCCCTCCAAGTCCTAGCATTCCTGTCTCCAACTGATTTCTTCCTCCTCCCACTTTGTTAACTACTGACTCTGGCAGGACTGCAAAGATAAACCCAGGGACTCTGCTCTAAGCTCCCAAGACCCCAAAACAGCACAGTCAGGAACCCCCCCATCTATCCACACTTAGCCAACCCCAGCTCCAGGTCTACACTGATCTGGACCCCTCACTTCTTCCTTACACGTCAGCCCTCACTGACTCATCAGGAAATAATAGGATAGGCGAAGCTGGAGCACGATCCCAGGGTTGGTTGGGGTCTGGGGAAAGGTTGGGGTCTTGGTCAACGGGGGGTCTAAGACAGGGGTCTTGATTAGGTGCCCCTAGTGACGTCTCCTCCCCATCCCCAGCCAGTCTTGGCCCCAGTGCTGGACATTGTCTGGAACCACTCCCAACCCATTTCTCATCTTCACACCTGGACCCAGCACCAGGCTCCACCTGTCAATCAATAGAGGAAAGGGGGCTAGGCCATCTGCCTCTTCTTGCACCTCCCTGCCCTTGCCCTGAGACTGCTATGTTTGGTCCACCGCCCCAAGGAAGTCACCTCCTCTAGTCCTCTACCTCTACCCCAGCCTATTCAGCTACCCCAGAGTCCTCCCACACCTTCCCTCCTCATATGCTTTCACAAACCTTCAGGATCCCATGCTTACCTTGGATGACCCCTTCTCATGCCTTGCTAACTCTCAACCAGAGTCAGCTGGGCATTCACACAGATCCCCTGGGAACCCTACCCCAGGATTCTCCCATCACTCTGCTCTGCCCCAGGGCACCCATACCCTCTGAAGACCCTTGGCCAGGAGAAATCATCCTAAACCCCTGCCTTCCAAGATGCCTGCCCACCCATCTACAAGATTACTGCCCTAGAACCTCCATCCTCCCTTCAAATCCTCATCAAGACCTCTGCCCAGGTGCACCCCCTACCCATCTTCCAAGAGCCCAAACTTCCTATCGTTCCCTCCCCCGTGACACCCTCACTCTCATTCTTTGGACAGCTCTGCCTTAGAGACCTTCTCTGGACAGCTCCACCTCTCAAGACCCCCTTTTGAACCTCCATTCCAAATGCCCGCACCACCCCAGAACCCTGCCCAGGACGCCTTGCCTCTCTCCCCAGACTGCCCTTACATTCCTTCCAATGCACACCCACTCAAGACCCCTGTCTTAGACCCCCCGTTGACCAAGACCCCAACCCTGTCCCAAACCCCAACCAACCCTGGGATCGTGCTCCAGCTTCGCGCCGCCTCCGCCGGCCTGACCTCTGCGCGTCCCCGACCCCGGCCCCAGCTGTCGGTGCCGCCCGCGGCCCGGCTTTCTGACCTCCCGGGCCCTGTCGCCGGGCTCCGGTGTTTACATCAGGCCCCACTTCCGGGGGAGGGAGACAGCGCGGGAAATGACTCACCCTGGCCGGAAAGACGCGGCCGCCGTCCTCCGCGCCCGGCTCGCCAGGCTCGGGAGCATCTCAGGCAACGGCGAGGCGCTGCGGGGGGCGCGGGGATCCGGAGGCGGAGGAAGCTCCCTATGGGCAAGGCTGTCTCTGGGATCCGGGGCGGGGTGGGAGACGGTGGAAAGCGGACAGCCCGCCTCTCGACCGCCGGGCGACCCACGCTGGGGTCCTTAACTTCCTGGCCCAGCAGGACCTGGACCCCCGGGGTGGGCTAGAGAAGCCGCCCCAGTTAGAGATGCGGAGGCATCCAGACTTCTAGAGGCGGTTCCGGAACCGCCATCCTGGCAGGGGCGGACCTGGAGACCTTGAAAGTTGACACTTCGTCCCCTTGGCCAGGATGGGATTTTGCTTTGTTTCTCCTCGCCCTACCCCCAGCTGTTTTTTTTACAAAATGAAAAATAGCTTTTCGATGGTAAGAGGTATGAATGCTTACTGTGAAAAAAGCTCCAAATTATGTACATACTGGGAGTATTTTAATTACACATTATATTTGAGATAACAGGTAACATAACACCTAGTTGTGAGAATTCTCAGAATTTCATTGCTATCAGGATACTGACATTGATGCAATCCACTCATCCTTTACTTTTATTTGAAGTATTGATGCCTCTATATATTTTTCATATATTAATATATAGGAACATCTGTCTCACTCATCCTTTTTAACTGGCTCATGATATTACATGGCATAGATGTAGCATTGTCAAGCACCTCCGCTATTGAAGGCCATCTAGGTTGCTTCAGATATGGTGTCCTCAACAGCCACAGATAGATTTACTTGTGAATGTTGGCCCCCTATACTCCCCTTGGCATGACTCCATTGCTGTGCTCCTCAGCAAAGCTAATCATCTGGCTTTCTTCAGTATCCACTTCCTCATGGCCCAGACTATATAGAACTCAGTTCAGTTTGCACCTGTCACTCCCATGTCTCTGGGACTGCTCTTTTTTTTTTTTTTTTTTTGAGTTGGAGTCTCTGTTGCCCAGGCTGGAGGGCAGTGGCAGCCTCCACCTGCGGGGTTGGGTGATCCTTCTGCCTCAGCCTTCCAAGTATCTGGAACTACAGGCCTGTGCTACCACGCCCGGCTAATTTTTTTTTTTTTTTTTATTGTAGAGATGAGGTCTCGCCAAGTTGCCCAGGTGGGTCTTGAACCCACAGTCTCAGGCAATTCACTCACCTCAGCCTCCCAAAGTGCAGGATTACGGGCTGAGCCATCGAGCCCAGAGCAGCCTACATTTCTAAAGATGAAAAATACTCTGGATGGTATTAATGACTAGGCATTGCAGAAAAGAAAGATTAGTGACCTGAAGTTGTAACAGTGGAAACTAACAAAATGAAACAAACAAACAAAAAAAGAACACAAAAAATGAAAAGACCAGCCAGGCTCAGTGGCTCAGCCTGTAATTCCAGCACTTTGATAGTCCGAGGTGAGTTGACTGCCTGAGTCTGTGTGTTTGAGACCAGCCTGGGCAACTTGGTGAGATCTCATCTCTACAATAAATCAAAACTTAGCCAGGTGTGGTAGCGCATGCCTGTAGTTCTGGCTACTTAGAAGAGCATGCCACTACACTCCAGCCTGGGTGACAGAGAGAGATTTCAACTAAAAAAATAATAATAATAAGCCGGGCTCGGTGGCTCAGCCTGTAATCCCATGCTTTGGGAGGCTGAGGTGAGTG